>NW_006400008.1:1800554-1803821 GCF_000299155.1 Elephantulus edwardii
GGAGGGGTGGGCAGAGAGAAAAGTGCAACAATGAATGAATGGAAATCCAAAGTCTCTGTAAATTTTCATTAAAATTAATTTAAAAAATCAACAAAAAGAATGAAACGAAAAGTTGAGCTTAAAGATGTCAGCTTTAATAGAACATTCTCAGGCACTAAGTAGTACCTTACTCTGCTCAATTTTGTGTTTTGTTACCTATTTGTTGCTTTGCATTATCATCTACATACCATTTAAATAAATGTGAAAGGGCTTGACCTTGCTCACCACCATAGCTTTGAAAATTTTAAATAAATCATGAACAGTAATTTTTTTAAATATGTGTTTGACTCCAACACGTGTATACTTAACCATCAGGTTGCACTGATATTCAGAATTTCATCTGTTATGACCAACTCTATATGGATTACAGTTTGACTACATGTATTTTAACCTTTTTTATTATAAAATAAATGTTTATAAATGGTATAACGCAAATAAATGTACCCAGAAAAAGAGAGAGAAACTCAAGAGTACACTTTATTATTCTATTTAGTGAACACATATATGTATGTTAAATAAATTTAATATGATTTGACCTTTATAAACTTTGATGTAGGAGTGCCACTAATTTTCAATATTAACATAATGAACTTGGAATATTTACAGGAAATTGAATAAAGTTACTTTAACCTCATTTTGAGAATTCATCAAAACAGATTCTCCTTTTTGCTTATTTGCTGTGAAATGTGCTTTATCATGGCCTTTTCCAATATTGCCTTCTAATTAACTTTGCTGAATTGGTGAAAATATAAATCACATGCAGCTACATTTAAAAAATTAAAGTCGACACACCAGTCCTTTTGCCTTAAACTGGCTGGTGTTCAAAGCTTTTTATTTAAGAATAATTCAGATCACAGTATTTTGCAGTCACATTTTATGTTGAAGCACTGAATTTTACAAAAGATGACTTAACAAAGGGGCTAATTTACAGCATTTTCCAAATGAATTTAAGGGTAAAGGTGGTTTCTATTGTATTTTTCTTACAGAATTTTGTTTTAAAAAGGAAAAAGGAGGCTCACAACTATGTTCTTGTCTTTTAATTATTATTATTTCTTCAGACTAATGAACAATTATAAAATGACACTCTTTGATTGTCCTGCTTCTTCCTTGATATGGTAGGCAGAATGTTTGAAATATTTAATTGGCCAGTTATTCCTGTTTCAATTTCCATTGCAGACAATGAAACTACTCGTTTGTTAAGAAAATTTAATGTGTTAGAAAAGAAGAATGGATGGTGTTTGATTAAGTACCTTTGCATGTAACCTTTATCAGCAAGTCAAACTTAGCTTTTCATCTTGCTTATTTTAGAACTTTCTCGTTGATCCGTGGGCCTAAGATGTCTTTTTCTGCAGCTGTGGAAGGTGGTGGGAGGCAGCCGACCTTATTTTAGGTTTAAATTTATAAAGGAAAGAGGATATTATCTTGTGTCACAAAACTGATACATAGCTTGACAAAAGTATCCCTGTAACAGGATCAAACAGTCTCAGTGTAACCCCTCATGTAATGAGATATGTGAGTAGATGCAAACTGTAGATAAGGTATTCCTTTCTTAGGTTATTTTGTGATAAATGTGAATACTTAGTGAAAAATTGAAGTGCAAACCCATGAAAAAAAAAGTCAGCTGTCTGTTCTTATTTTACTGCCCTCACAATCTGTTCTTTAAAATAACTTTCAAAGGGGTATCATTTTCTTTCTTACATACTAATTCTTGGAATGAAATTAAAATGTCCAACAAACAGGAGAATTTACTTGCATTTAACTCTTGCATGATATTTGTTTTATGATCAGCATACTTAAACTTGGCTCCCACTGAGCCTCATAGTTTCAAGTGAATTGTGCTGATAACCCCAAATTGAATGTTTCTGGCAGTTCAAATCCACCACCAGTAATAGAAAGATGGGCAATCTCTTCTCATTGTGATTTACAGCCTCAGAAAGAAACCCAGTGCAGGCTGGCTGTGAGTCAGAACCACCTTGACAGCAGTGAGGTTTTGACTGGTGAAGAGCAAGCAGGTGTGTGTGCCTTGCCCCAACAAGCACTGAGGGATCAACACTGAATACTATTGGAGGATTTAAGGTTATTTCTGCATTTTGTCTTTAGCAATTAATATTTACCAACTATTTATTTTTATGTAAAGACATTATCCCACAGAACGTTCTGTGACTCCTACACAGAATTACCATATGGGGTTTTGTCATTTTGGAATGTACATATATCAATATATGTTATATATGCCATAATACTTCATAGGGTTTTCAAAGGTTTATTTCAGAAGTGGATGGTGTGCAAGCAGAGGACAAGGTTTTGATAAGCTGTTTATAGGATCAACGTAAATCATGGTCAATTCCAAGGCATATAACTTAATTTGGACTTCATTTTTAGTGAAACTATAGTATTTTATTTTGCTTAGTTTGCTTCTGTTTTTTTTTACTTTACTTGGTACATTTCTAGTTCCTGCCTCCACTTACCTATTTTAAATACCTAAGTAGTTTTATGTAATATTCATGTTATTTTCTACTACATACATTTTAAATACATGCACTTTAATAATTTCAGTAATAAAGAAGATATATTTAATCTCTTAAAACTTTCCCTTTGTGAAAGTTCATTATTTTTTATTCTAGGACAAAAAAGATATCCTAGAATCAAACCCATCTTTACAGAATGAGGAAAACCATCATCATAATACCAAAAGTCCTGGCTTTCATATCACACAGTTGGACACAATAACCATCTTTAAATCATAATTGGTCATTGTTGTTGTTTTTTGCCATCTAGTCACCTGCTGGCTGTAACTTATAACGAGCCTATGCACAAGAGCTCTGAACCATGGTAGTCTGAATTAATAACTTGCTGTTGTTGTTGTTGTTATGTGCCGTCGAGTCACTTGCGACTCTAGTGACCCTATGTACAACAGCCCTAAACTCTGCTCTGTCCTGTGCCAATTGTGCTGTCTCCAGTACACCCATCCCGATTACCCCAGTCACTGAAACAATCCACCTCATAGAGAGCCTTCCCCTCCTGCGCTGTTCCTCCACTCTCCCAAGCATGATGTCCCACTCCAAGGACCAGTCCCTACATACAACATGTCCAAAGTATGTCAGACGAAGCCTCAGAATCCTTGCCTCCAGGGAGCAGCCTGGTTTAACCCTTTCAAGGATGAATCTGTTTGTTTTCCTAGCAGTCCATGGTACCCTCAATACTCTTCTCCAGCACCACAGCTCAAAG
>NW_006400008.1:1803921-1856644 GCF_000299155.1 Elephantulus edwardii
AAAGACCATGGCCTGTATCAGATGCTCCTTAGACTATATAATCTGGCAAAGGACTGTAATCATGGCTTATATACAGTGTAGGTTAAAAACCTTGAAGGATTCGTTCTGGGGCTTTGGCCACCTGGATACTGGGATGACCCCTCACGATCATGCAGTTCTTTTGGTAAATCATTAAGGATATGCCCAACCAAAGTGTCTAGGTCTCTGAAAAGGCCCCTCCTTAGGCTCCACTGGCAAGAATAATCTGCTTTCCACTACGCTCTTCTGAAGGCAAGAATGTAGCTGAAAGCAGGTTCGTTTACAGGTTAAACAGGCCAGAAAGAATTCAAATACATCTCTTATTCCAATTTTATGAATTTATGTCAAGAATTAAAGTGTAGTTAGGGATTAAATTGTAGTTAGCCTTTCACATTTACAATTTTGATTCTAATTTGTTTCCAAAGTTATGTATGTCAGGAAAGTGTTTACTAAGCTCAAGTCTTTTTGCTTCAACAAAAGGTTATATGACCTACAAGAAAATTTAGCCTATTAATTTAGTCTGTGTTTCCATATGCATCAGAGAGTTGTTGGACAATGACTAGGGAGGAGAGAAGGAGAATTGATGCCTTTGAGCTGTGGTGTTAAAGAAGAGTATTGAATGTACTATGGACTTCCAAGAAAATAAACAGATTCATGCTTGAGAGGGTTAAACCAGGTGACTCCTTGGAGGCAAGGATTCTGGAGCTTCATCTGGCATACTTTGGACATGTTGTAAGGAGAGACAGGTCCTTGCAGAGGGATATAATGCTTGGGAGGGTGGAGGGACAGTGCAAGAGAAGACCCTGTATGAGGTGGATTGATTCAGTGACTGGTGTAATTGGAATGGGTGTGTCAGAGGCAGCGTGATTGGCACAGGATAGAGCAGGGTTTAGTGCTGTTGTACATAGAGTTACTATGAGTTGCAAGTGATTCGACTGCACATAACAACAACAACATGTTCCCATTAGAAACATTTTAAAGATTTCAGGGCAGGGGGGAATGTCCAGAATTTATTACTAATGACCTTGTCCATTATTTCATAAAAATATTATAATTAATTCAAAAGTATCTCCCCATAATTAAAACTACATTTTTCTTGTTTATTGTTCTATATGGATACATGAGTGTTGCTGTCCTTCAGACAATGCAGTCAATTGTTTTGGTCTTGATAATCTTTGAGCAGAATGTGGCTAACCTCTATAATCTTTTCAAAGTCAAGTTAGATGATGAAAATGAATTCTAATACCCTGAGCTGGTTTATCCACTTTGACTGCTTTCTGGAATGCAAAGACTGTTTACCAAAGCTTCTCCTCTATAGAGGAATATAGGCTAAGTAAATGTGAGCTCCACCCAGCACCCATTTAGGCTGCCACTAAACCTGACTTCATTTTAAATATTATAATGGTTTCAGCACAGAGTATCTTTTTCATTTTCCCAAATGCCTGACGGTAGTAGGCACTTTATTTATTAAGTGGATGGATGGATGAGAGTCCCTGGGCTAAAGAATTTACTTGATTGAGAGATACTAATGGATCTAAATAGAACCTGCTTTCCATCTCCAAAGACTACAGCCAGGGGTCATTTGCATTTAAATACTTAGAATTAGTGAGAAAATTTGCTTAATACTGATTCAGGATCAAGGTTCCTGTTGAGAAGCTAAGTAAATTGAAGGGCTTTTAACACCTTATTATAGGAAGAGTCACCTCAGGCCTCCTTAGGGTGAGCCCGGTGTGCTACTGATGTCACCAGGCCAGAGGAAGGACAGCATTATGTAAGTAAGGCTGAGTAAATGACTCTGCTAGGTAAGACTTGACTCTTAGGAGAGAGAGTTATTCAGAGAATACATATGTTGAAATTTCATGAGTGTGAACCCTCAAAAAAAAAAGTCATTATGGCAGGGCTAGAACTCTCCCTACATTGGATTTCAGAAGCTGAAATTTGCAAGAGAGTTTGCCAATCTTTCTTCCTCAGAGTCACAGGTAGATTCAAACTACAAGAGAGATACCACCTTTAGGTTAGCAGTGCAATTCTCTACCAACTAGGCCACCAGAGCTCCCTATGAATTCTAAAGAAACAGAAAAATTAAGCTAGAAAGGCTTAGGATCCCACGGACTCTTAAGGAAGTGACTTGGACATTAGACATCTGGAGCCATGGAGACTACTGAGTGAGGACAGAGGAGAGAAAGTCATTCTGAGGACATATATAGTGAATGACTATACTGACACTCATGTTGTTGGTGGTGTCGGTGCTGTTGTTATGTGCCATCAAGTTAACTGCGACCCATAGCGACCCTACTATGTACGGCAGCTCTGAATCTTGCTCAGTCCTGAGCTAGTCTTGTCAAGGGATGATTTCCAAAATAGGTCCAGGGGCCTCTTTGAGTAAGAACTTCATAGTTCTGACTCAGATATACAAGAAAGACATCAATACCAAGTGAGAGATAGAGAAAGAAGCTGAGGTTTATTAGACATTCATAACAGACTATTTATAGGTCAGGGCAGACTGACTCTGTTTTTATCTTACAAAAGAGTTAATCTATCTTTTGGTAGCAGGGAGTGGGATTTAAACAGCTGATGGTGCATTCCTTCTAATGGACATATGGTGACTTTGGCCATCTCATTTACCTTTTCCTTGAGTCTGCTGTTTTGCCACATTCCTTGGAAGTCTGTTTGTATTGCCATATAGCCACATTCCTTGAGTGTTGTTCCTGTTATATTGCCACAGTCTTTGTCAAAACCAGTTCTGTTTGATCTCCTTTGTCAGCATGTCCTTTGCTATTCCCTGTCAGTCTCACTAATTCCACCATTGCCCTTTGCTCCATTTACTTAATCAATCCATCTCATTCAGGATCTTCCTCTCCTGTGCTGTCCCTCCACCCTTCCAAGCATGATGGCCTCCAGTATATGAGACAGACCTTCAAAATCTTAACGTCTATGGAGAGACTTGGTTTCACCCTCTCCAAGAAAGACCGATTTGTTTTCTTGGCAGTCCATAGTATGTTCAAGATTCTTGCTCAGCACCACAACTCGAAGGCATCTATTCTTCTGTTATCCTTAGTCATTTTCCAATGCTCTGATGCATAGCAATAATGGTGAAGACCATGGCTGGATTAGGAGCACCTTAGTCTCTAGTCTGACATCATTGCTTTTCAATACTCTGGAGAGATTCCCTGACAGCAGATTTTCCCAGTGGAATGATCTGTTCAAGAATGATACTTTTATATGAATCAACTCTGCAGAAACAAAGGAAAAAGTAACCTAGAGCCTTATAAACGTCTTTCTCTCTTTAGCTGACTATCCCCTTTTGCAAGCATGCTGTCTTCTCTAACTTCTGACTCATCCCAACAACCTGCCCAAAGTAGGTGAGACAAAGTTTCTCCATCCATGTCTCTAATAAGCACTTGGTTATACTTTCTCAAAGACATATTTGTTCTTTTGGCAATCCATGGGCTATCCAATACTCTTCTCCAACACCACAACCCATAGGCTTCAGTTCTTTTTCTATCTTCTTTATTCATTGTCCAGTTTTTAGATGCACAGGAAGTAATTAAAAATACCATAACTTGCATCAAGTACACCTTAGTCTTTAAAATTATATTAGTGCTCCTTAGTACCTTGGAGGGACCCTTCACAGCCATGTTTCACAATGTAACATATATTTTGGGAAGACCCTCTATGAGATGGATTGACTCGGTGCCTGGGGTAATCGGGATGGGTGTATCAGAGGCAGTGCGGTTGGCGCAGGATAGAGCAGGATTTAGGGCTGTTGTGCATAGGGTCGCTATGAGTCGCAAAGGACTCGACGGCACATAACAACAACAACAACAGTGTAGACTGTGAATTCAAGGAAGAGGAAATAGTTGGCAGATTTCTCCATCTATCATGATTTATTTTTTCTGAATTTGATATCTGTATTGGGATTGCACTGAACATGTAGAGTGCTTTTGGTGAATCTGTCATGATTTTGCCTATTGTCCCAGTGGTGATGATT
Source organism: Elephantulus edwardii (assembly GCF_000299155.1). Classification (NCBI taxonomy): domain Eukaryota; kingdom Metazoa; phylum Chordata; class Mammalia; order Macroscelidea; family Macroscelididae; genus Elephantulus; species Elephantulus edwardii. The sequence goes on from NW_006400008.1 coordinate 1,807,931, forward strand.
TTTGTCTTCTTGAGGTTGAAGGCTGTCATCTTTGATTTTCTGCAGCAAGTGCTTCAAGTCTTCCTCACTTTTGGCAAGCAAGGTTGTGTCATCTGCAAAATGTAGGTTTTTTTATGAGCCTGCCTCCTATTGTGATCACTTTTTCTTCCTTTCACCCATTCAGGATTCTGTGTAGCTGAGTGGTTCTGAGAAAGTGGAACTTTCATCTTTCTCTTGAGTCCTGAAGGGACAGTGTAGTTTTAAGAGGGACCTCTGTCCACAGAAAACATGAAACATGGTCTTCTTAGAACATGTCTCCTCTGGAAATCTCCTCTAGAGCTCCAAATGTTGTCCTGTCAGGAGTCATCAATAAATTGAAGGGCTTATCTGTTCCTATATTAATGGAAAGGTATGGCATACTGATTTAAGTTTTCTCTCTATCCTCTAAGATGAATCTGCACAGTATGTAGGGAATTTCTTTCTTGCTTTTTAAATGAAACAATAGGCAGCCAAGAGTAAAACTGGCAAACCTGATCTTGAGCTTCTGCTTCTCCAAGCCTTTCTTTCTGAGTGTTGCAGTCATAAATTATCTATAGTTCAGTAGCACAGCTAGTAAGGAAGGCTGCGTGATACAGCAGGAATGCAGTGTTTTTTTCATTGTGGCCTGGCTGCTAGGGAACAGAATCAGTGTCATCCAGTGTCCCATGAATTGCAGCATTGGCCAACTCAGGGTCTGCAGGTCCTTCCCTTTGGCAAAAACTACAGTGGGAGATAGATGGTTAGATATTAACATATTTTATCCTTGGTGCTTCTGGGATAATAAAAACCCTGATTGGTTTCTCTGGGCAAACCTTCTAACTGTGTGGCCAGAGAACACTCTGTCCTTGAGCCCTTCTTGAGATTTGTCTGACAGTAAGATTTGAACCTAGCAGGATTAAGAGTAATGTGGTTATAGCATTCTATCTTACAGCCTTGGAGTTAAAAAAAATGAAGAAAGTATGGTACAAGTAACAGAAATTTTAACTCAAAGAAGCATTATTCAAAGCCCCCTGGTTTCAAGATCTGAGTTGTCATCAATATTTTTTATGCTCTTTTAGATGAACATGTAGAATGTAGCAGTTAATCTGACCAAGGCAGGAGTTGCGTACATTGAAGACAAAACAAAACCCCTACCCTGAGACTGCAGAACCTTGATTCTCACACTGAAGCTGCCTTATGAAATAGATGTGATTATGGAAACAGGGAAGGTCAGCAAATAGGAAAAGAAACAGTGAAAAACATCTTGGAGTCCAGTTAACATATTTTAATTCCATGTAATGAAAAACTTGTTAGTAAAAGCTGTGAGGATGAATAGGTCAGGCGGACACTCAGCCATGAGTACCACTCCCCTTATTTCTTTACTAAGAAAAGTTTTGAGTCATTCATTTCAATCTCCTGGCACTTTCCTGCTGGTCAGAGAAAATGCACCACTTCACTCCACTAAAAGAAAGAGTCAAAGCCCCTCACATCTTATATTGTAAAAGAAAAAGTCATTGTTATATTAATATGAAACTTTTGGGGCAAAACAACCCATAGGTACTTTTAGCTCAATACGTAACCTATTAGTGTCAGCACTGATTCTGGTATCAGTAGAAGATACTCCTATTTTTAATAAGATACAATCATAATACCCATTGGTAATATTTTCCATATGAGCAAGACCCTATGGTGCTGAAGGAGGAAGTTCAAGCTTCTTTGAAGAAAATAACAAAAAATAAGGCCCCAGGAATATATGGTATACCAATTGACATATTTCAGCTTACAGATGCTGCCCTGGATGTGCTCACCAAGATGTACCAAGAAATCTGGAGAACAACTACTTGGCCAATTGAGTGGAAAAGATTTATATTTATTCCCATTCCAAAGAAGGGTGACCCAACAGAGTGTGGAAACTATATAACAATATCATTGATTTCACATACAAGCAAGATTCTACTGAAGATTATCCAAAAACAACTGGAACAGAACATCAGCAGAGAACTGCCAGAAGCCAGGCTGAGTTTAGAAGGGGTTGTGGTACTAGGGATATTGTAGCTAATGTTAGAAGGATCTTAGCTGAAAGCAAGGAATACCAGAGGAATGTATATCTTGTTTCATTGATTATTCAAAGACGTTTTAAATGTGTGGATCATAACAAACTTTGGCTGACTCTGAGAAAAATGGGAATCCCAGAACATCTAATCGTGCTAATGCGAAACCTATACTTGGACCAAGAGGCAGTTGTCAGAACAGAGCAGGGTAACACCACATTGTTCAAAATTGGGAGGGGTGTATGCCAGGGATGTGTCCTGTCTCCATACCTTTTCAACCTGTACGCAGAACAGATTATCCCAGAGTCTGGACTCTATGAAGAGATGTGTGGTGTCAGGGTTTGTGGAAGATTCATCAACAATCTGCGTTTTGCAGATGACCCAACCCTGCTTGCTAAAACTGAGGAGGACCTGAAGCACTTGCTGCAGAGGGTCAAGGACTTCAGCCTCCAGTATGGATTGAGGCTCAATGTTAAGAAGACAAAGATTCTCACTACTGGACCAATTGACAGCATCAGGATGAATGGTGAAAAGATTCAGATTGTTTACAGCTTTAGTTTGCTGGCTCCACAGTCAACACTCTAGGCACCAGTAGCCAGGAAATTAAAAGATGTATGGGGTCTCTCTGGAAATTAAGGTGCACCTGATACAGGCTATGGTCTTTGCAATCACTTGTTATGCATCAGAGAGTTGGACAATGACTAAAGAGGATAGAAGGAGAATTGATGCATTTGAGCAGTGGTGCTGGAAAAGAGTATTGAGAGTACCATGGACTGCTAGGAAAACAAACAGATTCATCCTGGAATGGGTCAAATTGGGTGACTCCTTAGAGGCAAGGATTCTGAGGCTCTGTCTAACATACTTTGGACATGTTGTAAGGAGAGGGACATCATGCTTGGGAGGGTGCAGGGACAGCGCAGGAGGGAAACCCCTCTATGAGGTGGATTGATTCAGTGACTGGGGTAATCGGGATGGTGTGTCAGAGGCAATGCGATTGGCACAAGACAGAGCAGAGTTTAGGGCTGTTGTACATAGGGTTGCTAGAGTCGCAAGTGACTCGACGGCACATAACAACAACAACAACAACTCTTCTGTTTACATGAGGAGGCTATAGAAAGTGCCCTTGCAATTTTTTCTTCTTTAGTAAATAAATGTATGCACAAGATCATTTTAGTCTGTGTTTTAGCTCTCTGGGAAGAGGGAGTGGTAGAGAGTAAATAGCTGTGAACACTGAACTAAGTCCTTCCTATCTCATCATGGATGATGTGAATGAAAGAAAGGCTAATTCACAAAGACTTGAGTAAATAAAGTACTATAAAATGTAATCAGGACCTGAAAGAAATAATACTGAAATCCTAGAATTTTGATCAAGAATCAAAGAGCAAGTACTTTCTATTCTTGTATCCTTAGCTTTCCATAGAGAACCTACATGCTTTAATAGGAAATTGTGTTCCCCAAACCTGATAGTGAAAGATGCTAATTTGGAGACAATAGCTCAGACAGAGAAGGAAATGTGTAGTTCACTAGACAAAGTTGCTGCCAGTAAGAATTTGTGAGGTCACACACACAATTAATTTTCTGTATATTCGCTGCAATCTTAAACATTTTCCCAAAGCTAGATTTAGTTCATAAAATATCATTTAAAAGTGCCATGGATTTCCATAAGACATGTTAAAAGGCTTTGAAGGTAACTCAGTAAAGCAAAACTACTACTTCAGAGTGTAATTCTACCATACCTCCAGAAGTATTTTAGCAGATTAGCAGTAGTTAAACTCCAGCACACTAAAATTTATTTAATGTCCTGAATTAGAGGCATCCGAATTTAGACAATTTATCTGTCTTGAAACTGTAAAGCTGGGAAACCAAAAGTTTATGCACTCTGAGACTAAACAATTTGACACCACTCTGGTGGCATGTTGTTGTTGTGTAATGTCGAATTGTAATCCACCCACAGTTTATTCACCTGCAGGTTTTCTGAGGCAGTTAATCCAGGGAAGGAGATTGCCCATCCTTCTCCCATGGAACAATTGATGGACTTGAACTACTGTGTGCCTTTTGGACTACTAGGCCACAATCTATAGCAAGTTTGTGATGCCAATCAACAGGCCACACTTCTCTGGCTATTAAAATCCACCATGAACACCAAGGGAAATAGATGGACAATCTTCTCTGCGTGATTTACAATCTTAAACACCCAATGGAAGTTCAGCTATGAATGTGTTCCAACTTGACAGCCCCGAGATGAAAATTTTCTTTCCAAATACATGCTCACTGAAAATTTCTGACATTTCGTGTATCTTACTTAGATAAACAAACTCACTGCTGTAGAGTTGATTTAGGCTCAAAATGACTCCATAGTAGAACTGCTCCATAGTTTCCAATGCTGTAAATATTTTGGAAAACACATTGCCACATTTTTCTCCCATGGAGAGACTGGTGAATTAAAACCTTTGGTGTCGCAACTGAGAACTTTGATTATTGCATCACCGTGATCCCTGCATATGATAGATTGTTGTCATCATTGTTATATACCATCAACTTGGAGCTGTCCCATAGCTAATCTTCTGACAGGCTTTTAGGAGTTGTTTACCCATCTTTCTTCTATCAGGAGCAGCTGGTGAGAGTTGACTACAAAGAAGAAATTGTTTGATTTGGTGAAACATGTCCTGATGTTCTTTGGGAAATTTGGAATCTTCTTGTTCAGATGAAATTTATATATATAACAGACACCATAACTGCTCTTCTTATAATAATAAAAAAGCATGGTAATATTTTTATGCTTTAACTAGGTTTTTAATTTTATATTGTTTTGTGTTGGGTTGTTGTTATTTCTCTTAACATCCTTGAATATGGTTAGGAGAAAAACAGGAGAATTGAAGGACACAAAGAACACATTGGAATTTGCAACTCTGCAAAAGGGTTGTATAACTCAGAAGTAAATGAGCATGATGTCCTTGGTTTTATGATGGAATCAGTAAGCAAAATTTAAAGTATTGGTTGAACAACTTCAATATCTATGTGGATTATTAATGCTCACATCTTCCTTAAAAATCATTGAGCTTTTTCCTTGTCATCAAGAATAAGTATCAAAATTCTCTGAGATTGTACAACTTTTAGCCAGTAACAATATAGCAAATATTGTTATATGTGTAAGATATAATAATGGGTCTGCAGCAGTCAAATGTGAGACATGAAGACAGAAAAAGAAGCCTAGATCTTCTATTAGTAGTTTAATATTAATTGTGGCAGAGAAAGCTTTTCCAGTATGTCTCATTTTTAAGATTCTTGAATTTTTCCCAGTAAGAATTTAACTTATGACAGTTAATTTTTTTTAAAAATGTACTTATGTATTTAAGTCTAGTAATGAAAATAAGAGCAGAATTTTATAAATGTTTTTGAATGATTTTTAGAGAATCTTTTTCATCCATTACATAATTCTTATGGTATTTTACTTTCTAAAAAGTCAAAATGAATGGCTGTTTAATGATTTTCAAATTTGTCTCCACTCAAGACCAAGATGCTATTTCCTTTGGTATTTTCAGCATAATTTGATTTGCAAATAATAATTACAAACTTGCTTCCTCCACAAATAGTATTATTCCCAAATATTTATTAAAGAACTACACCTTGCAAATAATGGAAACTTGGAATTAGTGGGTCAGTTACTCAAAATTAGCCACCCCTTTAGGGAGCTCTGGTGGCCTAATGGCAAGAAGCTGCACTGCAATCCCAGAGGTATGCAGTTCGAATCCACCAGATGCTCTGCTGGAGAAGGAGGGGCAATCTCCTCCTATACCAGGCAGATCTGACTTGATGGTACAAACACACAAAAAATAATAAAATAAATAAATAAATAAAAATAGCCACCTCTCACTTGTGAGTGTTATGAGTCCAGTGGTTGGGTTTTCTGAGGAAAAAAATCTCGAGTTGAAAACTAGTTGTTGGAGACTGATACTACTTGTTTGAATTTAAGTGAACTCTCCTGGTATAATAAGCTGCTAACCCAAAGGCCATGCTTCTCTGGTGCTTTAAATCCACCAGTGGCTTCATGAGAAAAAGATGAGTAATCGCCTCCCTTGTAATGTACAGTCTCAGAAACCCAAGAGAGCTTTGAGCCTGTTTTGACACCATGGCAATGAGGGAGAAAGGCAGGTGAGGTGGTGATGAAGGAGAAAGGCAGCAAGATGGAGTCCTGGCCTGTGTGAAATTCTTTTTTTAAAAGCTCGCCAAGCACAGAAACACCTCACGCTCTCAGCTCAACAGATTGAGATCCACCCTGGAGACACAAAGTTGATATCAGAAACACGAAAGGCCTTGACTGTTCATTAAAATGTTAATTATGCCACTGAAGGTTCAGTGCTGTCCTTCAACCATGAATTTTTACAGCTTGCCTTATTAATGTGTTAAGTAGCAACAGGACCAAAGAAACAACAGCATGAGATAGCAGCAACAACAGATAGAATGGACATTTGTCTAAATACATGGCAATGTGTATTTCTGTAAATGCCAAGGTTTTTGATAAATACGAGTATGCCTTTCTTTTATCATCACAGCATTAGGCAGATTCCTATAATTTCTAGCAGTAGTTGTTCTACCAATAGTTTCAGTGGACTTGATTCTGACTCATGGTCCCCTTTATTTTCTGCATGTACAGTCATCAAGAAATTAAGCTGGGGCTTATTGACTTATCCTTTAGAACTTTCTGGTCAACTCTCCATGTAGCCAAAATGTAGAGCTTTGCCAATGGCTGGCTAATCAGCTGAGTGATCAGAGAATTCTGAAAGCTTGACACAATGCGTGAAGAAGAACTCTGTATGCTCACTTATTCTTTTATAAGAGCGGAGAAATTATTGCCTCACTTTCCTTTGAGTCAAGACTGATGCTTAAACAAAAGTTTGTAGAAATCAATAGTATCTTTTTTGGGATATCAAAATTTGTTATTCTTGGCCTTATTTTTGAGCACATTTATTTAAAAGCTCTTATGGACACACCTTCTCCCCTTAAAAAAAAAGAAGATATTGAAAATTGAAAGCTTCCATTAACAATTTCTTGGTAATAGAAGTGTTTAGGAGGAAGACAGGTCCCTTGCATTTTGTGCTAAGATATGCATGGGTCCTTTCCTGGAAAGTATATACCTTTTCCCTTGATGTTTTGATAGCTGCAAGTGAATTAAAATCAATGTGTGATTTAATATTTTGTTTTGCATTTATGTGATTCCAATAGGATGTGTTCCTGTGGGATTCCATTTCTACTTCTTAATATTTATAGTGGCTGAAAAGAAATCACACAGAAATTTTTTACACAGAAATTTTTTATGAAAATAAATTTATAACATTAATTTCTTTTTCATAGCTATGTAGTTATTGTTGTTGTTAGGTGTCATCAAATTCAGTATGACCCATTGAGACCCTTTGAAAAACCAATCTGAATGTTTTCCTATCCCATGCCATCTTCATAATCTCTGACACACTTTGGCCCATTAACACAGTCACCCACCAGGTTAAAGGTCTTCTTCTCTTTCACCACACCTACATCTTTCTAAGTATGATGCTCTTCTCCAAAGAATAACCTTTCTGAGCAACATGACATGGCCAAATATGTGATATGAAGCTATATCATCTTTGCCTTCAAGGAGAACTCGGGCTGCCCATTATCCAAGACATACCTGTTTGTTCTTTTGCCAGTCAGTAGAATCTTCAGCATTCTTCTCCAACACAGTTCAAAGGCACTAATTCTTCTGAATTCCTTAGTCAGGATTACATTAATTTCCTAGAATATTGTAACAATATACTACAAACTAGTTGCTCTGTAAGAACAGAGTTATTGTCTCATAGTACTGAAGTCTGAGAGTCTTAAAACAAGGATATTGACTGTGTTTATGTTTTTTATGATGACTCTGAAATACAAACTTCTTTTTTTTTTTTTTGGTGGCTTTCAAATTTATTTTGTAGTTTTGAAGATTAGAAACCCAAATCAGGATATAAACGGTGTCAATTCCTTCCTAGGGTTCTGGGAGAAGAAACTGCTGCCGGCCTCTCTCCTGACTTTGAGTGGCTACCAGAAGTTCTTGGTGCTCACCCACTGGTGGTAGACATAGCTTTCATGCAATGTCTTCCCTTGTGTGACTCTGTTTCTGTGCTTGTTTTTCTCTCCTAAGAAAAAAACAAAACAAAAAACCAACTCTAAGAAGAGATTAGGGATAGGACTTCTCTTGATGTAGTAAGATTTTGTTTGCTTTTAACAAAAGGAAAAAAAAAAAATCCTGTTTTGTATCATATCCTTTAGTAATATTGCTTTGAGCGGTCCTTCCTTGGAGAGGAACATAGTACTTTGAAAGATAGAGGGTCAGTGAAAGAAAGGAAGACTCTCAGCCAGAAGGATTTTTAAAGTGGCTACTACAATGGGTTTGAGTTTGTCAGAAAGAGTGAAGAGGGCACAGGGTAGGACAAGGTCCAAATCTATTCTTCGTAGGATCACTATGGGCTCGTATGCAACTTGATGGCACCTTACAACAGCAATAACTCAAAGTTGTTCCACAAATTAGTGTTAAAATTTTTATTTTCCAGATTTTAAGGAAAGTTATTTACTCAAAGTCACATAACTTTGATAAAGCCAGAATTATAGCTCAGAACTGACTGGATCTTAAATCTCCCCTCTTTCCACCCTTCCATTGCCAGGTATCCAGGATCGTCCTCTATGTTGTGCTATTAGTGAGTTTCCAGCAGCAGTGAGTGTCACTATATTTGTACTCAGCCATGTGATGACCCTATCCTCTCAGAGATTTAGAAATGTGTGTAGGTAATTCAAATGAGAAATTCAACTTTTTGTTTTGTGTAATTTTAAAGAATTTAATATTAAGTTAAAATTTAAAAGAACATGTAGCTAGTGGCTGCCTTGTAAAACAAACAAACAAAACCCCCAAACAAACACAGACATACCTTCTCCCTGCACTGGGAATTGGATCCTTCTGCTCTGGGATTTATACAGCTGCCTTATCAACTTTCTCTCTGTCCTCAAGACTTGTGCTATGGACATACTGCAACTCCAAAAAAAAATATGATGACGTTCTAACAAATACATTGGTGAAAAACATTTTGTTTGAAATACAAACTTCTATACCATTTTCCTAGCATTTGATAACTCTAGGCATTCTTTGGTTTGTAACTGAAGCATAGTTTGACATGATTTTCCTGTTTCTGTTTTCACATATATTCTGTTTTATAAGAACACCAGTCAAACAGTATGAAAGCCACTCTACTCCAGTAAGACCTCATGCTAACATGTTGTTGTTGTTGTTAGGTGCCGTCGAGTAGTAGACAACTCATAGCGACCCTGTGAATGAAAGGCCTGAGCACTGTTCATACATAGAGTTTCTGGAGGCAAGCCATTGCGGGAAATGGATGCTGCTCCTGCTTCCAGGCTTGTTTTAGCTGGGAAGCTTCAACAAACTCTGTCTATTATGGGTAACCATTACCAAGTTTGGCACATCAGTGTCACAGTGTTCAACATCACAGCAACCACGAGTTACCTCTGAACAGCAGTGCACAGACCAGTGCTATACCACCTAGAAGAGTCTTATTTTCAAACTGCAGCACATTCAGAGGCTCAAAGGTTAGGAGATGAGCATACCTGTTTGGGAGATGCAATTCAATCTCTAATAAGACGGCTATCACTTGCTTATTTCTTTAATTTTTAGTCTTCTAAATTTTGACCCTAGTATTCTACTGTCAGTTAACATCCTTGGTACCTACCAGAAGTCAGGAAATAAGGAGATATATTGCACTGGGAAAATCTGAAGTCAGGGACCTTTCCAAATTATTGAGGAGTAATGATGTTATTTTGAGGACTAAGGTGCATCTGATTCAGACGGTGGTCTTTCTGAGCACTTGCTATGCACTAGACAGCTGGACAAAGAAAAAGGATGACAGAAAAATAACTGACACATTTGAGCTGTGGTGTTAGAGAAGAACACTGAACATCCCATGGAGGGCCAAGGGAACAAATAGATATGTCATGGAGCAGATGAAGCTGGAGTGCTCTTTAGAAGCAAGAATGATGAGGCTTCACCTCACATACTTTGGGCATGTTGCTAGAAGGGGCTATTCCTTGGAGAAGGACGTGATGCCGGGAATGATGGAGGGTTAATAACAAAGGAGAGGAACATCCTCAACTAGGTAGTTTGACATGGTGACTGCTACAATGGACTCTTGTGTGCCAGAAAGTGTGAGTATGGCACAGGATAGAATAGAATTCAGATCTTTTGTTCATAGGGTCACTATGAGTTATATTTGACCAAATAACCACAATAATCACATTCTACTCTCAAACTTGGAAATGTTATGCTGTTACTATAATAGAATTCATCTTTAACGAGTCATCTTGTTCATATCACTTAAACTTTCTGACTTTGTTTTCTTTCTGACTTTGTCAATAAAATGATACTTGTTATCCTATAAATAACATTTAATTAATATCGAATTTTTAAATTAGTGGGAGAGATATTTTCATTCTCAGAATTTTTAATTTCCATTTTCTTATACTTGTGTCATAAGAACCACTCAATATATAATCAGTGAGAACGTCCACTGTTTTAATTTCAATAAGCATAAAAGTTTGATAGGAGCTCTGGTGGCCTAGTGCTAAGGAGCTATACTGCCAACCCAAAGGCACTCATTTCAAATCTGCTAGCTACTCCAGAGATAGATGGGCAGTCTTTTCCCCTGTAATTTACTGCCTTTGAAAACCCTCTGGAAGGTCAGCTATGGATTAGTTCTGTCTTGATGGTGCATAATAATAACAACAGCTTTCTCTAAGTTTGTTGTAACAGGCGTTATAGGTGAATTATTATAGATGATATCACTGAGTCTCTGGTAACACTAAAGAAGTCACTGAAGTGATAGCCAATCTAGAAGTGCAGCGGAAACCAAAGGACACTTTCCACTGCCATATTCATGACTTTGTGTTTCAATTCTATATGCAGAACAAAGATACTTGCTTCCCACATATTCTAGAGACAATATAAAATGGAGAGGAATTAGCAAACCAGTTTTAAACTGGTCAAAGCAAATCAAAAGTTTAATTTCAAATAGGTGAGAAAAAGTTTTTTAAAAAAATATTACCCAATATATACTGACTCCATTAATCAAAGTTTGATATGATAGACACACTTATCTCTGTCATCAAGTTGGTACAAAATGTTTGTAGCATGACTTCTATTGAGAGAGCTTTTTCACTTTAAACCCTGCAGTGCTGGGTTATTGATTAGTTTTTAAAGAATTCAATAATTGCAAATGAGTACTATTATGCTGATGCAAACTTAATGTGTTAGTTGAGTAAATATATGACTAAGAACCCTTTGGTTTAACTTAACTGCCTGTGTTGTTGGTTGATATTTTAATTGAATCCAGTTTTTCCTTATTAAAACAGATAATTGTATTTCCTTTTTATGTGTTTGAATTTAGTAATATTTTGTTCCACATGTCAATCCTTTCCATTTCCTCTCTACTAATGATCAGACTCCAAAATTGCACATAATTCACCAAAGAAGTGTACACAGAACCATTCCTCTAATACTCTAGACTCTCTTTTTGAAAGCTCTGAAAGTATCTTGTCATCCAAGCACTCATTCAAAGTATATAAATGCTCAATGAGCCCTTCTGTTTATATTTTATATGTAGATAATGATGAATCATAGTTTTGAAGCATTGTTAGCTAAAGATTTAAAATGTATATTTATTGAAACTAACACTACAGTATTGAAAGAAAATAATTCTTTCTAGAACTACTGCATCAAAATTTTTAGTGAATTTAGTATCAACTCCTGTTCTTCCACTTTCAAATAACATTGAAGGAATATCCTCAAATTATTAACTTAGAAAATAGCAAGCCTATCACTAAGTGCTGTAAGGATGATTACGTCACTTTACAGCTAAATCTCACCTTAATTATACTCTGATATAGAATGGAGAAAAATTGTTAAATACAAATAATTGCTTAAGACATTTACTCAGTGATTTTGGGATATTTGTGCCAATAGTTAGCCTAAGGAAGATTGTTGTGCATTTGTAGATGTAACTTTTATAGCCTAATTGAAATGTTTTATGAATATTTTTGTAGATAGTATGTAGTAGGATAGTGATTTGACTTTAAAATATTAAATAATCCATAGTCTTCATAGCCTCTTAAAAGCTATATAGTATAAATCTTTAGGAAAAGCACTTGACTTTACTTGCAATCCTCTGTCTATTATCAGTTGTCTTTTGTGCGAGATCTTCTGCAAAATAATGAGAAAAACTTAAAGATGATCCTTGAAAGTCAGTAGTTAAGTATTAATGTATAAAATTTGTCTTGTCACCATAGACCTGGAAAAATTATTTATATAAATTTACTAAAGATTGCATAAGATTACACTTTCTTGATTAATGGTGAAGAGTAGTAAAAATTAATGTTACTCTATGAACACAAGCCTCATTAATTTAATTCAATGCACCATAATGCTACTGTAGTTTATAAGAAAATATTCATATGCTATAAATTGATTTTTGATAAGCAAAAGTAAAAGACTTGGAAAATTCATTTGAAAGTGAAACACTTTGTGTGAGTGTGTGTGTGTGTGTATGTGTATATATGTGTATAGATATATGTGTGTGTGTGTGTGTATATGTATATATATTTATTTATTTTTATGTATAAATTTTATATTGTTTGCTCACAAAGTTCATATTCATTGTGTTTTACACTAATCTTCATTCATATGTGTTTAATACAATCATTCCCATACACTATGTTTTATAAAATCAATCACCACTGGACCTTGCCCATCATTACCCAATCTATTCAGGTCCCTGAAGGATCCTTCCCATTTCCTTCCCCCATCTCCCTTCACCTGTCATACTGTGCAAATGTAGTTTCATCTCTACTCATTCTCACCCCTCTGCTCCCACCCTTCCTCCTTTGCGTCCCCATATGTGTTTTATTATTTATGCTTCTTTTTTTTTACTAGATATTTATCCTTCTATTTTATAATCATGGTCTTACTTTTATATCCTTAGTCAATAGAGAGATCTAGGTAATATAAATACATACTTTTTTCTAATCATGGAGAAACTTTGGATCAAGTTATAAAAGTTTCAAGACGTGTTTATTTTCTATAAAGATAGATAAAAATAATTAATCTTATGTTATTGTTGTTATGTGCTGTCAAGTTGACTATGACTTAGTGACACTATGCACAATAGCTATGAACCCTACTCAATGCTAAGCCAATCTCACGGTCTCTGACACATCTACCTCATTACCCCAGTACTGTGTCAATCCAGTTTATCCAGGGGTCTTTCTCTCCTGTGTTGTCCCTCTTTCCTTCGAAGAATGATACCATGCTCCAAGGCCTGGCCGCTCCTGACAGTTTCAAAACTATATATCTATTAATTATCCTGTCAAATGTCTTTTTTTGTCTCTATATAGTTTACACATTTAAGGTTAGTTCTCTGCAGAAGGTATGTGAATAAAAACCCATTAATAATAAGAAATGAGCAAATCATTGGATTCAAATTTTTTATTTCCTAAAATGTAAGTAGTCTAATTGTATTCCTGGCTGCTAGGCAGGAAATTAAAGGATTAATTACATCGGGAAAGTCGGCTGTCAGAGACCTCTCCAAAATACTGGTGAGCAACGATTTCAGCCTGGAGACTAAGTTGTGCCTGATAAAGGCCATGGTCTTTGCCATTACTTGCTATGCATTAGAGAGCTGGACAATGACAAGGGATTATAGAAGGAGGGTTGATGTCGTTGAACTTTGGTGCTGGAGAAGAGTATTGAATATATCATGGACTCCTAAGAGAACAAACAGATTTGTCCTGGAGAAGGTTAAACAAGGCTGCTCCTTGGAGGCAAGAATTCTGAAGATTTGTCAGACATACTTTGGACATGTTGCAAGGCGGGATCAGTCCTTGGAGAGGGATATCATGCTTCAGAGGCTGGAAGGACAGCGCAGGAGAGAAAGACCCTCAATGAGATGGATTGATTCAGTCACTGGAGTAATAGTGATAGGCGTGTTGGGGACGATAAGATTGGCAAGGGATAGAGCAGTGTTTAAGGCTGTTGTACATAGGTTTACTATGAGTCACAGGTGACTCAACGGCACATGATAACAAAAATTGTATTCCTTAGGAAAAAAGAGAAGTAATTTTTCTCATGCAATTTAAAGCTTTTGGAAACTTCCTGAAGGGGCACCTATGAGTTGCTTCAAACTCAACAGTAATTAGTTGAGCTGAATCATATCCCAGGATGGACTTTGTGTTGTATGTCCTGGGATGGATTGTTTGTGAATTTGTATGGAAAGTTGTTGTTACGTACTATTGTGCTGGAACCAAGTTGTTTTTGACCTTCCAGTGGGTTTTCAGAGGAATTTAATTGCATGGAAGAAGATTGCCTATCTTCCTCCCACAGTATAGGAAATAATAAATGTTTAAATTTGCTCCGTTTTGTTCCAGTGACTCAACTTTTTATACACTTATATATAACTTTTTTTTATTTTAATGAACATTTACATAGATTTTGGATATCCATTCATTAGTTGTTGCATTTTTTTTCTCCTGATCCCTCCCCACCAGTTCGCTCTTCTCTTGAAAAGTAAAATTCTTTAATTGGTATATAATCTGAGCACACACACACACACACACACACACACACACGACTCAACTTTTTTTAGGACTTTGTGTCTCAGCTATTCTGAATCGTGCACACAGGAAGCTGCTTAGTAGATCAAAGAAACAAGCTGGTTTGTTGGTTTTTTGTTATTTTGGGGGTTTTCTTTTTTTTCTTTGTGGGGTAAATAACCAAGTAGAATGTTTATGATGCTGAGATTGGTTCCAAAGAGCTCTCAATTATCAATATATAATAAAGTCTTTTGAAAAGAATGGAGGATGGGAGATTATCCACCCTTGAAGAAACAACATGCCTCTGGAAACTTTATGAACTTTGAGAAATGTGGATGTTGTTGTTGTTATGTGCCATCGAGTCGTTTGCGACTCACAGCGACCCTATGCACAACAGCCCTAAACCCTTCTCTATCCCGCGCCAACCACACTGCCTCTGACACACCCATCCCGATTACCCCAGTCACCGAATCAATCCATCTCATAGAGGGTCTTCCCCTCCTGCGCTATCCCTCCACCCTCCCAAGCATGATGTCCCTCTCCAAGGACCCGTCCC
The DNA here is from genome assembly GCF_000299155.1 of Elephantulus edwardii. Classification (NCBI taxonomy): domain Eukaryota; kingdom Metazoa; phylum Chordata; class Mammalia; order Macroscelidea; family Macroscelididae; genus Elephantulus; species Elephantulus edwardii. The sequence goes on from NW_006400008.1 coordinate 1,823,192, forward strand.
TCCCGGCAACATGTCCAAAGTATATCAGATGAAGCCCCAGAATCCTTGCCTCCAAGGAGTAGCTTGGTTTAACCCTCTCCAAGATGAATCTGTTTGTTTTCCTGGCAGTCCATGGTACATTCAGTACCCGTCTCCAGCACCACAGCTCAAAGGCATCAACTCTCCTTCTGTCCTCCCTAGTCATTGTACAACTCTCTGATGCATAACAAGTGATTGCAAAGACCATGGCCTGTATCAGGCGCACCTTAGTCTCCAGAGAGACACCGTTGCTCTTGAGTACTTTAGAGAGGTCCCTAACAGCAGACTTTCCCATCATGATACGCTTTTTGATTTCCTGACTGCTGGTGCCAAGAGTGTTGACCATGGAGCCGAACAAACTGAAGCTGTGAACAATCTCAATCTCTTCACCATCCATCCTGACGCTGCCAATTGGTCCAGTGGTGAGAATCTTTGCCTTCTTGACATTGAGCCTCAGTCCATACTGAAGGCTGCAGTCCTTGAACCTCTGCAGCAAGTGCATGAGGTCCTCCTCAGTTTCAGCAAGCAGGGTTGTGTCATCTGCATAATGCAGATTGTTAATAGATCTTCCACCAATCCTGATGCCACAATTCTCCTCTTAGAGCCCAGCCTTCCAGATAATCTGCTCTGCATACATGTTGAAAAGGTATGGAGACAGGGTGCATCCCTGGCGTACACCCTTCCCAATTTTGAACCATGCAGTGTTACCCTGCTCTGTTCTGACTACTGCCTCTTGGTCCAAGTATAGGTTTAATATTAGCACAATTAAATGTTCTGGGATTCCCATTCTTCTCAGAGTCAGCCACAGTTTGTTATGATCCACACAGTCTAATGTCTTTGCATAATCAATGAAACACAGACATTCTTCTGGTATTTCTTGCTTTTAGCCAAGATCCATCTAACATCAGCAACAATATCCCTAGTACCACGACTCCTTCTAAACCCAGCCTGGACTTCCGGCAATTCTCTGCTGATGTGCTGTTCTAGTCGTTTTTGGATAATCTTCAGTAGAATCTTGCTTGCATGTGAAATCAATGACACTGTTCTGTAGTTTTCACACTCAGTTGGGTCACCCTTCTTTGGAATGGGAACAAATGTAGATCTCTTCCAGTCAGTTGGCCAAGTGGTTGTTCTCCAGATTTCTTGGCACAATTTGGTGAGCACATCCAGGGCAACATCTGTTTTCTGAAATACTTCAATTGGTATACCATCTATTCCTGGGGCCTTATTTTTTGCTATTTCCTTCAAAGCAGCTTGTACTTCTGCCTTCATCACCATAGGCTCTTGCTCATATGTTATTTCTTTAAATTCCTCTGTATCTGCCAGTTCCTATCTATACAATGACTCGGTATATTCCTTCCATCTTCTTTTAATGCTTCCTGGATCATTTAATATTCTGTCCAAAGTGTCCTTGATTATAGCAACTCTAGGTTTGAATTTGTTCTTCAGTTCCTTGAGCTTAAGAAATGCTGAGCGAACTTGGCTCTTTTGATTTTCTGACTCTAGCTCCTTGCACATTTCATTGTAGTATTTTGCTTTGTCATTCCGAGCTGCCCTTTGGAATCTTCTGCTCAGCCTTTTAATATCTTGAATTCTTCCTTGTGCTTTGGCTTCTCTATGCTCCAGTGCAATCTTCAGAGTCTCTTCTTACATCCATTTTGGTCTTTTCTTCCTCTTCTGTCTTTGTAATGACCATTTGCACTCTTCCTGGATGATACCTTTGACATCCTCCCACAACTCATCTGGCCTTCGCTCATTAGTGTTCAAGGCCTCAAACCTGTTCCTGAGATGATTCTGAAATTCAGGTGGGATGAAATCAAAGTCGTATTTTGGCTCCTATGGATTATCGAAAATCTTCAAGTGTTTTGTTCATAGGGGCACTATGAGTTGTGCTTGACTCGACAACAATCAACAATAACAAGTCAACTATGACTCATAACAACTCTGAACAGTAACCCTGAGCCTTGCTCTATCCTGTGCCATAGTTATCATTTCTAACATACTTGAGCCCAATGTTGCAGTCACTGTGTCAGTCTATTTCAGCAAAGGTCTTCCCTTTTCCACCCTTCATCTTTCCAAGTATGATGTCCTTGTCCAAGGATTGATCCCTCCAAATGGCATGCCCAAAATATGTGATATGAAGCTTTTCCATTCTTGCCTACCAGGAGCACCCTGGATCCACCTTCACCAGAACATAGTTGTCTGTTCTTTTGGCAATTCAAAGGATAGTCAGTATTCCTCTCCAACACCACAACTCAAGGGTATTGATTCTTCTTCTGTCATCCTTACTCATCATCCAGAGTTCAGATGCTTAGGAAGTTAAAAGATCATGGCTCCAATCAGATTCATCTTAGTTCTTAAACTGTTATCATTGCTCCTTAACACTTTTGAGTGTCCTTGGAAGTAAATTTTCCTAAAGTAACACGTCTTTTGATTTCTTGACTTCTGTTATTAGGATGTTGATTGCATATAATTAATGATTATAAATAAATAAATACATAAAACTAATTTATATAGACAGCTAACATTTATTTTGCTATTTTATTAGACATACTTTCCAAAATACACCAATTTACTAAATTTTATAGTAGCAGTCTTCTTCACTACTTCTCAAGGTTCTATTTCTAAATCCCTATGCTTTCTTTTCTCCTACTATATTAGATTCTACTTTGGCCTAGTGGTAAGAAGTTGTGTTACCATGCCAAATGTTCACAGTTCAAACTCACCATCTGCTCTATGGGAGAAAGACAGGCAGTCTCTTCCCATGTGATTTAACTGTCTCTGAAAACCCTCTAAACCAGTTCCAACTTAATGATACACAACAGCATGTGAATTTTAGAAGTCTTATGAGGGAAATGCTTAAGATACAAATTAAATTTATTTTCTTCCATCTTATGGAATTAAATAATAGTTTCCCTTTGCAGTTTCTAAAGATACTTTTTTCCTCTCTTTCTCTCTAATATTAATTTTTTCATTGTTACTTTTAATCAAGTCATAGAATTCATGCCTCATGATTACTATTCTATTATATTCTCTTCCTATATGCAGTGTTTTATATCTGCATTGAAAGTTATTAAGGATTGATCACCACCTCCATATAAAAATATATTTGAAAAAAGAATTGTTTAACTGTGTCATCTAACTCATGAGAATTTTCCCCCCTTCTGTTGTTAACTTATTTGGTATCACAAGATTCCTATTTTTAACTTTCAGCACACTAATTTCCATCTGACACCTCTACTAAAGTTGTTCTCTCAAAAGTGCTTAATGGCCTCATCTATGTCAGTGCAATAACCCCTCTCTGCATCACTTTATTATTTCAAGCATTTGACTTTTAGACCTTATTTTTACTTAACACACATTTTCACTTACCTTATTTTCTGCGAGATTTAAATTCCCAATTCTCCAGTACTTTTATGAGTTCTCCCTCTGCATATTCCTAGCTTTGGCTTGGCTTTTTATTTAGCAAGAATATAGTACAGTACATTAATATATGAGACTGAAAAACAAAAGTTTATCAAATGGACTCAGCCAACTACTACATCCTGCTGTAAAGACTTACCACCTCAAGAACCCAATAGAAAGTTGCTGTGAGTCACAATGAAGAACTTAATAGCAGTTGATCTGGCTTTGGTTTTTCACTCCTTACTGGGAACCCTGGTGGCATAGTGAATTAACTGTTAATCAAAAGATACACAGTTTGAATCCACCGGCAGCTCTCTGGAAAAATATAGTCATCTTCTATAATTGTGTGGCCTTATAAATTACTAAAGGCTATTCTGCTATACTCTATAAGATCTTCTAGGTGAGGATGGACCAGCAAACCGTAACTGTAGAATTATCTTTTTCTAAGAGAACAGAGAAATAAGACCTTGCTTTGGAGTCATAAAATTTGAGCTCAATTGCTGACTCAGGCATTTACCATCTGGATGTCCATAGGAAAATCATAATCTCTTGGGGCTATTTATTCCTATTAAACATCAAATAATAAAGTCAAAAGTAACTAATCCATGACTTGCATAATAACACAGTCTGAGATAGTAAAACTGTTTTACCTTCAGGGTCTTTCTTCTATAGAGTTCTCATGAACCAATGTGGAGATAGGAAATACATATGACTCAGTTGAGAAAAGGGTAATATTACTATTGTTGTTGACTACTGTAAGTAGAGTCAGAATCAACCCATAGCTGACTCTCGGGAAGGCTTTCAGAGCCAGATAATCACAGTGGCAAGCAGAGCAGAGAACTTGATATTTAGTTTATTGATTTTAAAAAAATGTATTTAAAGTATCTACTATGCCAGGGAGATTTGGTGGCCTAAAGGGTAAGGAGTTACACTGTCAACCCAGAGGCACACAGTTCGAATCTAGTGGAAGAAGAGGAACAATTTCCTCTATATGACTTACAATCTCTGAAAACCCACTGGAGGGTCAGTTCAGAGTTAGTTTTGATTGAATGGCACATGACAGCAATCACTATAGCATCTAATGTTCAGTAAACAATAAATGCTAGCTGTTATTTGTTTGTGTAGTTATCACTGTTTGCCTATTTATTAATTAACAATGACAGCTAGCATATTTTAGCCTTTATGTATTAATGAGGTATGGTAAAGACACTTAAATATATTTGTAACATAAGAGATGATTCACTTCCTTAATGTTATTCCTTCCCATACACTTTTCTTCTCTTTCTGCTTTCAGTTTAAAAAAGAAAAAAAAAAGAGAAAGTTATTAGCAATAAAACTTGTATTTCCATTCTTGTACGTGATGTACAGTGATCACAGAATGGCAGATTCCTGGTTTAAATGTGTATTTTATGACAAAAAGGCAGTGCCACTACACCTGCGAAATAATTTCCATTGAAGCTTTCAAGTTCCAGAAGACAAAGTAGAATTAAAATATATCCACAATATAACTGAGTCCAATTACCATTTCATATGTATTGCTAAACAAATCTTTCTGGAATAATTAGTGATTTAAGAAAGCTGAACTATATAAAGTCAGATTTTATGCCAGGTATTTATTCAATAATTTTTTATTAAGTACTTACTATGTGTTAAAATGAAATGAACATAAAAGCATAAAAAGATCCCTTTCCTCATGAAACTCGTATTTTGGTGACAAAAGATGGGCAATAAATAAATAGTATGTGTGTATGTATGTACCTAAGTTTATATATATGTATGTATGTATATGTATGTGTGTGTGTGTATTTGTATTTGGAAGCAGGAGTGCCATCTCACTGGTGGCCTAGTGGCAAAAGCTGCGCTTCAAATCCCAATGGCACGTAGTTCAAATCCACTAGTTGCTCCACAGGAGAAGGATGGGCCGTCTCACCCCATGTAGTTAACTGCCTCTGAAAACCCACCAGAGGGTCAGCTATGGATAGGTTCTGACATATATATATATGATTTGTATTTACATTTATAGGATTATTAGGTGCCATTGAGTCACCTATGACTTATAGAGACCCTATGAACTACAGATCAAACCCATGACCAGCCCTGTATCAGTCTCATAATCTCTGCTGTGCTTAAGCCTGTTAAAATCATGGCTGTCAATCCATCATGCTGAGCGTCTTCCTCTCTTTCACTTTCCAATGACTGATGCCTCTTAACTGATAGTGAAAGTGTATGAAACAAAGTTTTACTATTGTTGCCTCTGAATAGCATTTGGGTTATGCTTCCTCTAAGACAGATTTATTAATTCATTTTGCAATCCCTGGTATACTCAATATATTCCACCAACTCCACAAATCAAAGGCATTAATTATTCTCCAATCATCCTTTTTTTATTGTCTAAATTTCATAACCATATAAAGTAATTAAAAATTCCATGATTCAGATGCACTTTAGCCTTTTAACTGATATATAAGTAAATATATATTACTTGATCAATTAACTGCACATGATAGAGATTGAAATTGTTAACATTTTCAGCTTATTCAGTTCTTCAATCAATACTTTTGACACCAGCAGTTGGAAAATTAAAAGACAAATTGCATTAGGAAAATCTGCTATGACATACTTCTCTAGAGTGCTGAAGAGCAATGATGTCAGTCTAGAAAGGAAAGTGCCAGCCCATGATCTTAGCAATTACTTGCTATGCATCAGAAAGCTGGACAATGACTAAGGATGACAAAAACCAGTGCCTTTGAGTTGTAGTCCTGGAGAAGAGTATTGAACATACAGTGGACTGTCAAAAGAACAAACAGGTCTGTTCTCAAGAGTGTGAAATCAAGTTGCTACTTGTAGGCAAGTATTTAAAGTTCTGTCTCGTATACTTTGAACATTTCACCAAGAGAGATCAGTTCTTGAAAAAGGACATCGTACTTGGAAGGGTGGAGGGACAGCGCAGGACAGGAAGACCCTGGTTGAGATGGATTGACACAGTGACAGGGTATTAGGGACAGTTGTGTCAGAGACAGTGAAATTGGCTCAGCATAGGGCAGAGTTCAGAGCTATTGTGCATAGAGTCACTATGAGTCTTCAGTCAAATTGACAGAACCTAACAAGAACACATATATACATATATGCCTCTACATTGTGGTTGTTGGAGGATAATACTAAATATCCCATGGACTGCCAAAAGAAGAAACAAATATGTCTTGGACAAAGTGCAAGCAGGGTACAGGGTGCTCCATGAAAGCAAGAATGGTGAATCTTCATCTCACTTATATTGGTCACATTCTTAGGAGGGGTCAGTTCTAGGAAAAGGACATCAGGTTTGGAAAGGTATAGAGGGCATCAAAGAGAGAAAGACCCTCAGTGACACATTGACTATAACAAAGATGCAAATTTATTACAGATGATGAGGATGGCACATGATAGGGCAAGGTTCAAGTCCATTGTTCATAGGGTCAATATGTTAATAGTTGACTTGAAGGCCTCTTACAGCTATAAGTAGAAAGAGGGAGAGAGAGGGAGAGAAAGAGAGAAGGGGAGGGGAAGGGAGGAGAGGGTGGGGAGGGGAAGAGAGGGAGAATAGCTTAAAGACATAATACACAAGGACTATGCTAGTGACTAATGTGTTGAACTGCTGTCAACACAAAGTTATTTGGTTTGAATCCACCAGCTGTTTCATAGGAGAAGGATGGACAGTCTCCTCCACTGTGATTTACAGTCTTGGAGACCCAAAAGAAGATTCACTATCAGTTTACTGTGATGAGTGTGAGACAAAATAATGATGGTGACTTATGTTAAGAGGGTGCAACTGACATCTTTTTTCTAGCATAATATGTAGTGTTAAAATAGAAAATATATTCTTGGATTACGTGTTGTTTCGTAATCCAATTTACTGGTAAGGAGTGCACTGCCAAAGGCAGGCGATTCAAATACACCAGCTTCTCTGTGGTAACCTTCTTCCTTGCAATTTTTTTATAGTTAGGTGCCACTGAGTATGACTGAATGACAGATCTGAACCTCGCCCTCTCCTGCACCAATCTCATTTTCTGTCATGCTCAAACCTGTGATGCCGGTCACTATGTCAATCCAGCATTACAGAGTGGCAATATCATAGCTGATGAGATATATACAAGCCACAATTATTGCTAATTGAAAATGTTCCCTCATAATATATTGCCTCTAAAAACTTGCTGGAGGGTCAGCTATGAGTAAGTTCTGAATCAATGGTACGTAACAACAGCAACAACAACAACCAAAAAAAAAAACAAACCTTGTTTCTGTTGTTAAATGTCACTTCTACTTTACATTTGTGCCTATTTAAAAGCAATATGATCAAAAATAATTTGGAAATTATCAAATGATACATCATGCTCAGAAAAGTGGAGGGACAGTGCAGGAGAAGAAGACCCCAGATCTGACGGTTTGATCTAGTAACTAGGGCAATGGGGTAGGTGTATTGGAGTCAGCAAGGCTGGCTCAGGACAGGGCAGGCTTCAGAGCTGCTATACATAGCATGGCTATGAGTCGCAAGCAACTCAATAACAACAACAACACAACAACATAACATAACAACAACAACAACATTAACATTTATTATTAATATGACTCACAAGTAAAATAATGCTGAAAATTATTAAAAAAGAGCTAGAGCAAGTTCCTTAACAGGGACCTGCCAGACAAATAAGCTGACTTCAAAAGAGGCTGGGAAACAAGCGATAACATTGTTTATGTCAGAAGAATCTTGGTTAAAAGGAACACCAGAAAAGTGTTCAGTTGTGTTTGGCTATGCATAGTCATTCATTTGTGTGGATAATAATAAATTATGGGATCAAGGTGGGGAGAGCAGAGGATGAGGATAGGCATGGGGGAAATCATAGGGTTGCCCAATTTGGTGCATGGAGAGAGGTCAGGTGTGAAGGAAAATGGGAAAGACCCAGTTGGAATCTGGAAGGACAGGGTAATTGTGGACAGAGTTCAATGGTGATTAATTTTAGAAAACATAATGAATGGGAATTATTGTATGAGCATAGTGTAAATGAAGGATAGTGTGAAACAAAATGTATACAAACTTTGCAAACAAATACATAGAAAATATTTTTTTAAATAATAAATTATGGATAACATTGCAAAGAAAAGGGATCCCTGAACACTTATTTGTGCTCATGTAAAACCTACACATAGAAAAGGAAACTTGCAAACACACAAAGGAGTAATACTGCAAAGTTTAAAATGAAAAAAAGCATGGACATCGGTATTGTATCTTTTCATCATATATATTTAATCTGCATACTGAGAAAGCAATCAAAAAAGTTAGATTATATGATGAAGAATGTGGCATTAGGATTGAAGGAAGATTCTTCTACACCCTACAATATGCCGATGGTGCAATTTTGCCTGCTGAAAATGAAGAGGTTTCAAAGTAATTAGACCAACAAGCAAACAGCATCATGTTAAGTAGATAAGATTAAAATCATAAGTAATTTCGCTTTACTTAAATCCACAAAACTTAAATCCACATCCACAAGCAAGTATGATAAAATCAAAAGAGTATTACATTGACTATTTCTACTACAAAGGATTTCTTTAAAGTGCTAACGAGCAAGAATAACACCCTAATGACTAAGGTGCTTCTGCCTCAAGCCATCATGTTTTCAATTGACTCCACGTCCTAAATAACATGCCTCTGGAAACTCTATGAACTTTGAGAAATGATGATAGTTATATAAAGGCTTCAGGTCTTTTGTGCATAGGGTTTCTGTGAGTCATGCTTGACTTGATGACAATCAATAACACAACATAATCTATGAGTTGTACATTAAATAAAGAAGACTGACAAAGATTTGATGCCTTTATAGTGTGGTGTTTGGAAGCAATATTGAATATATCATGGTCAGTCAAAATAATAGGCACATCTGTTTTAGAAGAAGTAAATGGCTGAGTCCTCCTCAGAAGCAAGATTGATGGGACTTGTCTCACATACTTTGAGAATTTTATCAGGAAAGGCAAGTCACTCATGATTGGAAAATTGAAGATCAGTGAAGGAGAGAAAGACACATTTAGATAGGTTATCACAGCAATTGTAATAATAGTTTTAAGCACAGCAGAGATAATGAGAATGGGACAGGATGGGGCAGAGTATCATTCTGTTGTGCATAGTCTGTGAGTTGGAGCTGAGTTAATGTCACCTGACAACAAAAACAGTAAACACTCTTGAACGGTTAATAAGAATTTGTGACTGGATTAAACATAATAACCTTAAGATGATGATGTGTTCAGATTTCATCATCCAATGATAGCAGAAGATAAAAATAAAGAAGTGTTATGTGTTATGTGCTATCAAATCAGAATTCATAGCTGACCTTTCAGTGGGTTTCACATGCTATAAATTGCACAACAGACAATGCCCATATTACTCCCACAGAGCAGCTAGTAGATTTTAACTACCTGGCACTAGTGTGGCAGTGCAACTCTTTACACATATAACTTCCTATAAGAACCATTGCTTCTTCATAGATTCTGTTTCTGTGCAGTATTAATTTTTGGTTTAGTATTAAACATGACCTCTGAAATGTAAACAACTATCTAACTATCTAAATATATGCTTTTCATTAGATGCCTACTGTGCATAAAGTCCCTCCTGGCAACTTGTCCCAAGTGTGTGAGAAAAAGTTGGATAACTTTTACAAGGAGTACTCTGGTTACACTTCTTCTAAGAAAGACTTGTTCTTTTGACATCCGTGGAATTATCCATATTCTTCTCCAATACCACAATTCAAAGACATCAATTCTTTCTCTGTAACCTTCATTCATTGTTTAACTTTCAAATCATAGGAAGCAATTGTAAACACCATGGTTTGAATGACGTACACCTTAGTCCTTGGGAAAACACCATAATAAGAAGAGTAGAAGGACAGAGAAGGAGAGGAAGATCCTCAACAAGATGGATTGATGCAATGACTAGCAATGGGATCAAGCACATCAGAGATTGTGAGCATTATGCACGAAAGGGCAAAATTCAGATCATTTTTCATAGAGTCACCATGAGTTGTTATTTACTCGATGACACCTAACAACAAGAATGTGTAAAGAAGTATATCAAGAGTTACAACATGGGGGACCCTGGAGCATATCATGCTGAGTGAAATATCTCAGTCACCAAAGGACAAATATGGCATAGCACTACTGTTATAAAGCAGGTCTGACATGTTGTTAGGAAAATAGGGTAAGAGTGACTAGATAAAAGAAGAGATTGGCAAGGTTCACCTCTGCTGTTCATAGGACCACTGTGGGTATGTTTACCTCAACGGGACATAAGAGCAACAACCCAGATCATGTTTTTAGAATTTGAAATTTAAACACTTATTCCAAATTGTGAATGACCTCAAAAAAGTGATGGGATATTTTTTTCCCATGAAAAATTGTTTGAAAGGAATCAATGTTTTTATTTAACTTATTATGTAATGCATCACTGAAAATTGAAAGCAAAACAAGCAAAAACAAGTAGAAAATAAGTAAACTATGGTAGCCTATCTTATTTGTTTGTTTTATTCATTAGTACTACACTTCATTAAAACTGTGACACTGGTGTTATAATGTAGGTAAGAATAAATAGCCATGGCATTGAACTCTTAAGATTCATTCATAGAATATGTACAGTGATTTTATTTTAAAACATATTATAGTTAAATTTTAGCATTACAAATATCACTAGTTCAAATATAAGAACTTTATTTCCTAACTTTGCTTCTGGATTTGTGACCTTCAATTTTTGTCATTGTTTTGTGGCTGAAAGCTGACTCCCCAGAAGGTTTTCTGAAGCCATTAGTCACAAGGGAGGAGTTGCTTATCTTTATTCTGGAGAGAAGTTAGTAAATTCGAACAGCATATGTTCAGGTTGAAGAGCAATAACTTACCACCGTAGCTCCCATCTATGACATCCCCCAATACTTCTAGAATAGCCACCCGAAATCCCACTGCCATTGAATTGATTATAATTCCTAGCAACCCTTTCACAGGTTTCTGTGACTATAAACCTATACAAAAAGAAGCTTCCCATGTTTCTCCCATGAAGAAGATAGTAGATTCAAACTGCCAACCTTTTGATTAGCAGCACAATGTGTTATGAACTACATCACTAGAGTTTCTTGTGGTTTAGAGTAAATAAGTTTCCTAACTTCACCACATTTTACTTTCCTCATCTATAAAACTAAGTTATTTTCTCAGCACTGACTACTCTAGAGTCACCTCGGGAGCATTTTAAAAGTAATAATGCTCAGATTCCACCTCAAGGTTTAATTTTTCAAGTTTTCCAGGTAATGTAATGTACAGCAAAGGTTAAAACCAGTGATGTTGGTGATCACTAACTTACTTTTAGCAAAACTCTCTAATTTCATGATTCACTACATTTTGACATATTAACAGTTGCTAGAGGTAACAATTTTCTAAGTATTTTCAACACTCCTGGTAACTAGAAATTTATCCACAAAGACTGTTCTACTCAAAATTGGGAACATTTTCTCCCCTGTAAAGTACTGTAGTTTCTGAATTATGAGAATAATTCCCACTAAGAGCCAAATACATGCCATTTATTTGAGTGTGACATATAAATTAAAAATTAATGTAAAATCACCTAATTCTTAGAATGAGCTATGGTTATTATTGGGAGTTTTCACTTTCAGTACTCATACAATATAAGGACAGTGTGCTCCAAAATTATATGTGAAATGATTTTTAAATTGCTGTTATACCTGCTTTGATCTGGAATAAATGACCCATTAATTTCTTAAAAGTTAATAACTTCCTAAATTATTTAATTTATTTATAATAAATAATTTTCACAGTGATTTATTTTAATGGATGGATTTTTAAAAAGTGAATTAAGTGGGAAATCTATGTATGTACTGACATTTCAAATATACAATATGTTTTTAAAAGCAACTTTGAAGTGCATAATGGTAGACTTTTGCTTTCAATTTTTTGCTAAATAATTCTATTTTAGAGTGAGCAAATAGTTCCCTTTAACTTTAAATGCTAGAGAATATAGTTGCATGCTATTTTGTTTAAGTAATACCATGAAGTATAGAACTGCACCCTACATTTATATCCAAAAGGAAATTGTAGTCTCATAGGAAATTGGGGAAAAGGCTCAAATACATCTTGGAACTAAGAGATTCTGTGCCTTACATTTGATAGACCTCCATGTTTAGAGGCATATACTTTTTGAGTACTTGGGATTTGCAGACTACTTCCTTCTTTTAGCAAGCCTAATAATAGAGAAAAGGAGAAGAAGAGATACAGATGACAGCTAACAGCTAACATGGGTGCATGTAGGTGTAAGCAACAAAGAATGTACTGGTTATATGGAATTTCTGTAGGCCTAGTTATTTTTGAAAAGTATTTTAAAACTTCCTAATGCCTGGAAAAAGTCACTAGGAAAAAGAAAGAAGTGATTTCCAGTATAAAATATACTGTTTGTATAAAATATAATGTTTGCTTCTGACATTGTCAGTCCATTAAAATATCTACAATATCCCTTTGTATTTCACTGTATTTAATTGCTCTGTTGATGACAACCTAAAACAAGTATAATTCACAGATATACTATATGCTATATATTATAGCATGCAAAGTTATGATGCTAGAAGAATAATGTGACAGCTGGAATAGTCCACATGTTTAAAAACCTCATTCTGTGCAGACAGGAAAGCTATTTTACTTCACATTAGCTCTACCACATATCAGTTTGCTTTACAAGAACACCCTGAAATCAATCAGACACATATACCATGCTTTCAAAAGAATTTTGTACAGTGGGAATAAGCTATGAAAAGTTTGGAAAGAAAGGCAACACATAATACAGGGATTCCTTAGTAGTGATATGTATGCTTGTGATTTAGAAAAACCCTAACCTACAAGAGATTTATATCACTAGGAAATATTCAGAGGCTCTGTGAAATAAGAGAAAATTTAGCATCAAGATTACATCACATTTCTTATTTCTCAACTTTTGAGAATGGATCTAAAGGTAATAATTGTTGTAACTTCGTTGATACTATATCCTTTAAAGACTTTTTTTTCTCTTACATATCTTCTGTGGAATCTTTTAATGCTGCTGTCCTATTTGATATAGTCTTTTGCATTATATATCTTATTTTACACTGAGGAAAGCCATCAAGATATACTTACATAATATTATAATTAGCTTGATTAAGTCAAAGAAGGGATAGTAATTCCTAAGAAAATGGAAGGACAGAGATAATATATCCTCAGGAAGACACACTAGAAAGGATGCTCACTAGGAAAATGAGAGGTATTTTTTGTTTCCTGAGATTTCAGAACTAAAGGATAAATCAAAAGGTAGAGTTAAAGAATAGTGTCACTTACTTCACAGTTTTGCCTGCAGCTGGCCGAGGTTGGCAATACAATCATTGTACAAAATAAGGTAATTTGACCTACTTTTCTAAGGAAGGCCTATCAAATTTAAATGATTTTCAGAGTAGCAACATCATTTTATTGAGCAAAGACTTTATAGCTCACACTTGGTCAAAGTTGAGTGATGCTAACATTATCTTCAATAAATAAGCTCTGATTGTATGAATGTAAATATATAACTATTTCCCATATGTGTTTGTGTTAAGCAATTGAATTAGTTTATTGGTAATAGCTGTATAATGTTAAAAGTGTGAGTATTAGACTCCATCTTGAAAGCACAAGTACTGCAGTAAGGTATAGTTGTCGTCAAGATGAATAATGCAGACATTATGTTTTAAAACATGTCAGAGTCTCTTCAGTGTATCTTTCTTCTTTAAACTTTAGTCAGCTGAGATAAATGTTTTTCATTTGCCCTTAACTCTTTGTTATAAGGAAATAAGAGGCAACTAATGAAATAAGTTGATGTGCTGCTATGGTTAGTTAAATTAGAATTTGTTAGTTTTGTAGTTAAAGATATAACTATTTTTTTTTTTAATTTGGCATGGCAATATAACAGCATGGGAAAGAAAGACACCCATCAGGTTTGAAATGACTAATATTGAAAATTATTTGGCTGAACTTGAGCATAGTTTTATGTAGCTTTCCCAAAATATTGCTTCTTAGAATCAGTTATAATTAAGAGTTTATTGAGTCATAAATATTAAAAGATATTGAATCATGAATATTAAAAAGATACAGCTTCAAGAAACCAAAAAGGATAGTGTGAATTATATGCTGAGCTTGACTTGGAAGTACAACTGTTACAGCAGCTTCTCTCATTGAAATCTCTCAGAATTAGATTGCATGCATATTTAACCCAATAGCTGTAGGCAATTAGAGATGGAGAAGGTGAAATAACAAGTACCATATCAAAATTAACATCAAATTGTATGGTTTTTCCCTCTTCTTCAAGTTTTGGAGTTACTATTAACATGGAAAGAAACCTGGCTTGAAATTTAAACACATACACACACACACACACACACACACACACACACAGATTTGCTAGCTGGAGAGTTTCCACGCCTGGGGGAGGTTGGGTGACAATTGGTGCATTCAGTTTATAGCACGTGTAATGATAATTAAGTTGATTGGTTGAACTGTATAGCCTCCCCCACCCCCCTTTTCATTTCTTTTCCTGTAGAGTAGCTTAGCTGGGGGTGGAAACGTTCTCCCCCACTATCCTCCCTACTAAGAAAACGTAGGTTGATACCATTTTTATTGTTCTGCTGGAGTGGGAAATAAACCATATGCTTTAGAATTTTGAACGGCTAAGCCTAGTAGAAAATTGAACCTGCGCTTCTTTTCCCTCCGCCTACTGGACTTTTTAGGGTGGGGTTATTCCTCCAAATGTTCTAGCCAACTTGGCATTAGCTTAATGTTTCTTCTGCCGAGAGAGAGAGAGAGAGAGAAGAGGAAGAAATGTCAAGGGCTTCACAGGCTAGTTGGGCTGAGTGAAGTGTGGAGTGGGAAGCATGTGTTTGAAACCCACCCCTCCCCTGGATACCAAGGCAAAGGCAATGAGAGTCAGAACCAGCTGATGCCGCTGCTGCTGCTTCCAGTTTCCAGGGTGAAATTTTCACAGCAGCAAATTCTAAAGGGAAGGAAAAAAAAAAAAAATCCCTAACCAGCAGTGAAGAAGATCCTATCACCCAGCTCAAGCAATGTAACCTTTTAGACAGGCTTTTCACAGAAATCTGCATTTTAAAAGCCAACATTCACGGCCCAAAACACGGGACTGGATTCAGAGCTGGTATGGAAATATGAAAAGCCTCTTTACACCCTGAGTGTTTGAAACGATCCGATGAGCTTAGGAAGTGGCTGCCAGCGCTCTGGCGGCTGCTCCTGCCGCCGCCGCCGCCGCCGCCGCCGCTGCTGTTTCTCGCAGAGGGCTGGACAGAGCTAGTCCCGGTTTCAGCACCGCCGGCGCTGGACAGCTCTCTGCACGCCGCACCACCGCCTGCTTGCTTTTCCCCCCACTCTTGCTTTGCATTGCTGGAGATGCATCTAAATTACATCCTGTTCAACAACAAGTAGATTTTTCCCTCCTCCTGTACGGGAATTACAGTAGACGATTCTCTCCATTAAATTGCATTTTCTTCTTTACGGATTTAGCCATCAAGCGTATTTATCCAGATCTCCCCCTATTTGCAGGAACGAGTCTTTGGGAACGTGGTCCACCCAGGGATGTAAAACTGTGCTTACCGATGCATCCCATACGAAATGCTTATGTGATCGTCTCTCTACCTTCGCCATTTTGGCTCAGCAACCTAGAGAAATAGTAAGTAACAAAGGGAAAACACGGGTTTAATGCAAAGGCAGGGACATTGTGGCGAGTGTTTCTCTAGGGAACGGCATTTTAAAAGGGGAAATGGAAAATGTTGCAGGGTGGCAAAATTGTATTCGTCCCCTCCTTAGCTACAGTAGCTTGGTGAAATGAATTCTAGTTGGTGTGCTAGAACTAAATTCTACTCAATTTTATGTTCTAACTTGAAATTTCTGCAGTATAGTTTTTAAGGTGTACTCTAATCCTACAAACTTTCAAATAAAAATAATTGCCTTCTTAACCTTTATTTTAAAACTAGGATGTTGTTCTGAGGAATTTGTGAAAATACCTCTAGTAATAGTATGAAGACCCCAGACGCTATAGCTGAGCACACTCAATGTCTGCATTGGATATTGTCAGTACAGGGTTTTTTGGGGTGTCCTTGGACAAAGCTATTTTTATATCAAATGAAGTTTTCATGAAAGCTTGGTCTGTCAGGAACTGTAAAACAATTCCTTTAAAAGTGTGGAGGTTTGTGAAAATAGTTTCATGAAGAAAAAGCTATACTGATCTATGTGAAAGAAAAATACTCATCAAATGCATTTTGAGAAATTGTTTTAAAAATCGAATTCTGAAAAAACATTATTCACTTAAATGTGACTTTTTGCCCACATTTGCCTAAAAATTCATTCATTTTGATGATTTAAAAAAAAAAAAAAACCACTACAGTTTTATGAGCTACGGTTTGGAACACACTTAGTTTCAGAATGTGTTTCTCTGAACTTCCAAAATGAAAAATATGAAAACCAACAGATTTCATAGTTAATGGCATGTTAGTATCTAAGGAAAGAAACCTCTCAGAACAGTGAAAGCTTATCATCTTTATATCTGTAAAGATAAGACATAGTTTTCAAGGTCATATATTTAACAACTGACACTGATATTGTGAAAATAATTGCTATATATTTCATTGATGGGAAAACTATTAAATATATTCTAAGATCTTGCATTTAAAATTATATATCCATCTATATTCTTAGAGGCCAAGCAAGTTATATTAAATGAGAGAATACTTAGAACAAAGTTGTCAAAAGTAAAAAAGTTTGGAAAATTTATAACACCAGTGTTCAAGATTTGATTAGCATAAGGATCTACTGTAAATTGGAGCATGGAGATAAATTTTATCAAAAAATGTACTGTGAAATGTCTGTAGTTATTGAAGTAAAGGGAATTCTCCTTCAAACTTCATTTAGAGAAAAAATTAACATGTGAATGTTGACCAAGTTACACTTTATGGTTTTTTTATTGTGATTTTAATTTTTTTTAAATTTGAGGAACTTAATAGATAATATAAGTATCTAGAACTTTAAGAATTTTATTATCTACAGTGAAAGAGAGGAGAGCTAGAATTAGTCACAGTAATGGTTGGGAATATGGGAACAGAATGGTTCCATGTTTAATTATCTGGCAAGCTGGCAATGACAACTGTATTGACTATTTTTGAGTGATAAGTTAGTTGTGATGAGTTTGGCATTATCATTTTCAGTTTTCAAATTTTCTTTCTGTGTTTCTTTCTTTGTTCCATTACAGATCATGGAGTCCTCTGGTACACCTTCAGTCACCCTAATAGTAGGCAGTGGCCTTTCTTGCTTGGCCTTGATCACCCTAGCAGTTGTCTATGCAGCATTATGGAGGTATGTAATAAATCAATACACTTGAAAGAAAATGTTCAGGTATTCAGGAATCCTTTCAAGAAATATGATAAGGATTGTATATCTTATGTCTTCTTAATTTACTGATATACTTGTGTGATGATTATGTCTTTTATGATAGAGATGTAATAAATGAGCTATGGTTCCCTAATTTTTCTGTCTATATATGCTTATGATGAAAAAAATGTAAACAAGATACACCCAATATTCTTCTCAAATGACGGTAGTAATCAACAAGTTGATTACTTCCAAGTATGGTCCTCTTGTAACCTATTTTCAAGTTTTGTATAGATTCCATTTACCCCAATCACTATTGAGCCTGAGAATTTACATGGAATATGTAGTCAAGTAATTTTATCTGTTATGGAAATACGGTTTCCAAATCTTGAATTTTGCACATATGCTCTCAATGTGTCTTTGGCAATGAGTTAAACCTGTAAGATATATGTACCAAGTTGCTTAGAAAAGGCTTGTTGATTTGATGCCTTCAGTAAGTCAGATTTGAACAAATTATAAGAAGGGGGAAAGAATCATAAACGTAGAAAAAGGACTGAACATTTGGATTAAAATATATAAAATTTCAAGTTTGATATTACAGAAAAATTACTCACTCACTGAATATTTGGTGTATTTAATAAGAACTATGTTTCTGAAGTTTAATATATCTAGTCACATAACACTCTGTAGTATGCAACCATATGACCGACATCCTAACAGCTTTTAAAGTTTTAAATATCTGTTTAATTATTAAAAATGTTTTTAAAACTTAGCTATTAAGAAACTTAGTTATTATACTAGGAAGGAGATAATTTATATATCATTAATAAATATTTGTAGCAATAAAATTGCAGTAGTAGATGCTATTTCTATTTAGGGATTTGACAGTCCTGGCAAATAAAAAACTATGATTAAAAAAAGTGATGGTGATCTTTCCTGGCCAGCAGGATCCCATGACCATGAAGATGGTTTTCCCAGGGTGAGGCTTATCCTTTGCAATCTGTATGTACTGAACCTTGCAATTTCTTCAAATGTGGGAAACTTGACTGCATAATTTGCGGTAGATTATGTTCACACTTTCCCCCTTAAAAAAATTGATGGGAATGAATTATAATTTAATCAGAAAATATAATGATATTTAATAGCCACTGATTTTCAATATATATACTTTTTACTCTTTTAAGTATATAAATATTAATTATGCACGTTAATAATAATTATGTTTCATATCAAAGAACATTCTTGACCCATTGGTACAAATATGTCATAAAGGTCCTCTCTTTCTGTGAAGGAGTTATCTGGTAGCAGAACATTGACAAATTGGGCCAGCCTGGTGAAATATGGCCTAGCCTAGAAAAAGAAAGCAATGCTTCATTGATCTAGGCTTCACGTTGTAGGCAATACAATTGTAGGTCTAGGACACAGTCAGGTAGACATCGTCATAGTAGTAATGTAAGAGTAAAATGTGTGATGGCTGGGAAGAAAATCTGTTTTTTTTCCACAATTGCTTGAACAATATTTTCTTAAAAAGTGAGGTAGTGTGTATAGGTCAGTATATTAAGTAATCACAATGGCATTGTAATTCATACTCACTGAAGTATTTAGAACGTCACTGCGTCACTGCCTCACTGCCATTTTAGCACTTTAAGAGTTCCAGCACCATTAAGTCCTCCTTCTCACTTTTTTTTTGTTCTTACTTTTTAATATTTATGGCTAATTGTACAACAGACATTGTCAATATAACTTACAGATAAAATTTATCAAAGGAATATAGGATTATTTAGTCCATAATGCTTTTTCTTTTGTCAGATAATTACCTACTACAATATAGGGATTACCTCTGACTCTCAAAGTATCTTTCAAAACAACATGGCCTTGAGAAGTTTAGAGGAGAGTATTAAAGTACAGCAAAAATATAAATCCTTTAAAGTTGGTCATAGACTCATTGTCTATTTTTCACATTGCTCAAATAGATAAATAAACAGAAAAGTTGAAGAAACAGTTTGATGGAAGCATCAAGACTAATGAATTATTGATATATGTTGTAGCATGAAGAATGTAGCATTACTGTATAATAATAAATGTGTTAGAATAATCTCATTCCTTGCCTATCGAATTGGAATGGACTCATAGCTGACCCTCCAACAGATTTATAGAGCTGTAAGATTGGTCATCTTTCTGCTGTGGAGGAGCTGGTTGATTCCAACTGCCTTCTTCGTTTGGATTGGTAGCAAAACTCCTTATCCAGTAGGACACCAGAGCTCCTTGTTAGGACAATAGCACTCTTTTATTCCCAATTAAAAAGTGGGAAACTTTTAATTTTTGTAATGATTTTTAAAATGTGCAAATATTAGAATTATTTTAGGTTGTGTACTCTTTTTGTAGCTTGTCAGAAACCACATATTTAGTTTTATGCTTTCTTTTGCTACAGGTGTGTTCTGTAGAGTTATATTATTATATTAATGAGCAATTATTCAATAGTTTTAAAAATTATATTAAAATTATGAATTAAAAATTTGTCAAACATAATCACACAAGACATAAAATTGTTTAAAGTTGACATTTTACAGCAATTCCTAGCAACAGTATTACTTAGTATTGATGAAAATGGAACTAGCTACTTCAAAGACTTCTCTGGTAGCTTAGTGGCAAGGAGTTGGGCTGCCAGCCTAAAGGCAAGCGGTTTGAAACCACCATCTGCTCCATGAGAGAAAAATGGGTAGTATCCACCTGTGCAATTAACTGCTTCTGTAAACTGGACGGTCAGCTATGGGTCAATTCTGACTCAGCGGTACACAACACAGATTCCTTAGGATAGTCAAGTCCAGTCTCTTACTACTATGATTTTTCTATTAATGGGGCAAGTAATATTACTGAAATATTTATAAATTCATATCTGTATTTGTGATCTACTAATAGCCATTGATAGCATGTAAAAGATCCATTTTGTGAAATTTTTTAACTTTTTATTACACCACATCTACAAAAAGAAGTAGTTTACTATTTGAGAATGTCTTCAGTGTGTGATTTACTACATATTTAGATATTTTTAATACAAGGACAAGGTTAAACAATACTTGAGGTCATTTAGTGCTGAAATTCAATACAGGTTATTCATTCTGGGGATTGTTTTTTGAAGAAAAATTTCCTTCATGTTGAAACTTTATTATTGGTTGGATCTTTTTTTGTTTACTTTATGCCTCGTTTTTCCCTTTCTAATATGAAATATGGGATGTTTTATGGAAGTTCTGTGTAAATATCCATCAAAGAAAGAAAAAACTTTGATAGATTAATCCCTTGTAAGCCATGCCTCTAGATCTTGGGCACCCCAACCTAACATTCACTGAAGAGCCAGATTTGATGTGTTACATGATTCTATGTTCTAATACAAATTGAGCAGGCTCAAACACACAGCAAGTACAAGAGTATCTTTCTGTTACTGTCACTCACAAATTTACCACTGGGTACAGTAAAGTAAAAGAGCTTTTACCCTTTCAAGGTAAAGTATGGTATACTATTTGATTCAGAGCAGTTTTTTCCATGGCTTATAGTTTTGGTACACCTAAAAATTATGTAACTAACTGTATCTAAACATTCTTTCTTAAGGAAAAAAATATGACAAGTGTATCTTTTCATATTTTCATCTAATGATAAATTACTTGTGGATCAGACTAGTTTTCAAGCATATGGTCTTTTTGGCGATCAATAAAAATGCACAAATACATGAAATCATGGGCAAAAATTTAAAAAGTTCAATGGTTTCATGAAAGTGATGGTAACTTTCCTCAACTAATTACTAGTGATACTCTCAGATACATGTGGATTTGTTAATTCCTTTTTACTTTTTTGTTTGTCTTCACATCTTCGTTTATTGGACTTATATGGTAAACCTTTATATATTATACATAAAATAGATGCCTATATCATGAAAGTACCTTATAGTAGTTGACATATTTCCAAAAAGTTTTGTTTATACTTAAAAAAAACCAACAAAACTATGCTGATTATAGAGCTCAAGCTCTGTTAATATGTCATATTGTACACACAAATGTCCAAAGAAAAAGCAGTTCAAAGCAAACTTGCATATGCCATGCTGCAATTCACATGCCATGCTGCAATGTATATGCCGTGCTGCAATGCATATGCATTAGCTCTATAAACCAATATTTATTGTATTTATTCCATATTTTTCTCCTGTATTATGTTTTAGTGTTTGTCCCTTTACATGTGTTTCATTAATTTCTACCTTACAGAATTTTGCATCTTTCTGTTGCATTTTAAAGGTAGACCTTATTTCTCTCTCTCTTTCTGACTAGGTATATACGCTCTGAGCGGTCCATAATTTTGATTAACTTCTGCCTGTCTATCATCTCATCCAATATCCTCATACTGGTTGGGCAGACTCAGACACATAATAAGGTATGACTGGCAATTACTCTCTTTTTATGTTTCTGTTTTGACATAAAGTTGGTTATTTCTGTTTTGACATAAAGTTGGTTAGTGACAATCTAAAACCTTTAGGTAAAGTGGAGAAGTCATAAAACTAGTCTTAAAAACAAAATAATTTTATCGGTTTCTGAATAAGATTATTGTCTTTTCCAGTCCAGGAAAAATAATGCATATATTAATTTCCTAGAAGTTGAGCAACTGTTAATTGTAAAAATATGTTTGCTAACAGCTATATGAGAGCTCTGTGAGTTCAAAGTCTTAGGACATCAAAAGCACACGTTTTGACTCGTTATCCTAATTGTAATAGGATTGCCTGTGTTTTGGTCTACTTTATTAACATATTGATTCTTTAAAGACAGCTATAAGTTGCTTATAGGAACAGCATTGCTTTTGTAAATCGACCCAAAACATAACTAGAAGGAATACTGGAAGAATGTATGAAATGAAAGCTACCCAGTGTTCTGTGCCTTTAAACATTTTTCTTTTCCTTTACCAAAAGTCTTTTGATATTTAACTAATGAGACAATTGAACTGCATAGACACTTTTTAATGGAATGTAAAAGTTTAAGTGTTATTTATATGGATTGATGTGAGTTGAGTGTATTTTTCAGAAATGACTATCTAAACTACTCTTTACTGAACTACTGAAATATATCCCAAGAAAATCATTATGTTGTTATTGTTGGGTATTGTCAAAGAGGAGGCAACCCATAACTGACCCTCTAGTGGATTTTCAGAGGCAGTAAATCACATGGGGGGAGATTGCCCATCTTTCTTCTACAGAACACTTGGTGGATTCAAACTGGATACTTTTGGGTTGGCAGAACATTTATTTACCACTAAACTTCCAGAGCTCCTTCAGAAAATCATTATAACAATCTTAAATATACTCACCCTAACCTTGAAGGAATTCTTTTAAACATTACTTTGAAGATTTATTTCTCAGGTCAATATGGTTTTCAGTCTTGTTTGTTGTTTGGTCTTTTTTTGTTTTGTTTTGTTTTTTTTAATCTTTTTCAAAGATAAAAACCAATAAATAAACTTCTAAAAACTGTAGTATTTTAAAAAAAACCAAGTGTATTTTTTAGTTGCTAGATTGTCACATAACCTGTATCAATCTCAAGGTTTAAAAGTTTTTTGTTGGCTTTGTTAATCTATATTCCTAGTATTGTAGATCCTGGGTCAGAGTAGGGACTAGGATACTGCTTAGGTGAGTCTGCTGAGGATCCCTTTTTCAACCACATTTTTGGAGGAAGACCATTAATCCTAAGAATAAAACATAACCAACCTAATAAAGAAAATAGAGACTACTGAAATATATTTCAAAAGTATGTCCATAGGCATGTAATATAATTTTTTAAATAAAATTACAAAAAGGGGAAAAATGGTAAGAGAGATCCAGTTGGGACCAGGAGAGGAAAACTCTGAAGTACAACATAAGGAGTTGAGGCAAAATGAAGATAAACATGTGCATGAGGTGAGAAGGGAAGAGGAAGCAGAAAGAGGGAAGGAAGACGAGTTAAAGACTTGGGCTTGACTTGAGAAAGGTTAAAATTATTCATTTTTCTGATTAATTCCTTTAATGTCTTTAAATTTAAATCTCTGCCCAGAAAAGACTTCTGTTTGAACCAAAATATGTCAAGTCTAATCACCTTTAGGCCATAATTTTTTTCCACCAAAATACACTTTTAAATAACGTGTGTGTGTGTAGTTTATTGCTATGCACTGTCAAGTGGCTTGCGACTCATAGTGACCCTTTGTACAACAGACCTGAAACCTGCTCTATCCTGTGCCAACTTTATTATCTCCAACACACTTACCCTCATTACTTCAGTCACTGAATCAATCCATCTCATCAAGGGTTTCCCCTCTCTTTCTCAGTCCCTCCACCCTTCCATGTCCCTCTCCAAGGACTGGTTCCTTCTTGCAGCATGCCCAAAGTATGTCAGACAAAGACTCAGAATCCTTGCCTCCAAGGAACACCCTGGTTTCACCCTCTCTAGGACGAACCTGTTTGTTTTCCTGGCAGTCCAGGGTATTAGGAAAAATGCTTTACAAATAATTTCATGCTGTGTGGCAAAATTTTTACAAGTTCTGAGCCAATTGTGGAAAACATAATTTCTCAAGGTTTATTGCTATACCTTTTAATGACCCAAACCAGTATTGTTCAAAAGAAATGTAATATAGGCCATAAATGCAAACCTATGTATAATTTGAAGTTTTCCCTTAGTCCACATTCCATATGATAAAATAGAGAAAAAGAAATAATATAAAATTCTTTTTAGTGACTCAGTGTACCCCAGATATTACCATTTTAATATAATATTTTGCATGTTTTATTAAGGCTTTGAAAACAAAAAGTGTTCCAGTAGTATAGTGCATAATGAGTTGAATTGCTTATCAGAAGGGTTGACAGTTTGAATCCATCAGCTGCTTTGAGGGAGAAAGATCAGCAAACCGCTCTCATAAAGATTAAGGTCCTCAGAAACCCATTAGTGGGTTACCATGTGTCAGAATGGACTCAAGGGCAGTGGATTTGTTTTTATTGGCGAGCAGTTGAAATATGTATTTTATCCTTAGAACACATCTTAATTTGTACTGGCATTTCAAGTGCTCAAGAGGTACTGAGTGACTATTATAATGGACAGTGTAACTCTAAACTATTTTTATGAGCCAAACTCGAACTCATTCCAGTCCAGTTGATGCTGAGTCATTGCTGCCCTTCCACTGAGTTTCTGAGGCTATGAATTGCAGAGGAAGAAGTTGCCCATCTTTCTGCTTCAGAACTGCTGGTGGATTCAGACTTGGCAGAGTCCTTTCCTGTCTGTCCATTTGGGTCACTCCAGAATGTCAGGGTTTCTTAATTTCTTAAAAAAGTGATTTTATTGAAAATTAACAGAATGATTGGATTTTTTCATTCATTCATTCATTCATTGATACACATTTTTCTCCTTTTTCCTCTCCTTCTCCCAACTCACTTTGTAATGCACGTCTTGTTCTACTTTGTTAACAGTCAAACATATAAAGACTAATTATCCATTCCTTTCATATAGTCCTTTGCTTCACCTAGTCCAGTGCTGTATTTAATATCAACTCTTTTTCTGTTCTTGCTGCCTCCGTGTGTCAATCCTGTCTTTATAGCAGTAGTCTTATGAAATATCTGTTCTTCTGTGTCTAAGATACTTCACCAGCATGATGTCTTCCATATTCTTCCATGCTGTGTAGTGTTTTACAAGTTCACTGCTTTTCAATGCTGCATAATATCCCATTATATGAACATACCACAGGTATTTTTTTTGTTTTGTATTGTTTTTATCCTTTTTTTATGAGCAAGTAGACTATTTCCATCTCTTTACTCCTGTGAAAAATGCACATGAGAGTATATATCGGTTCTGTCAGACCTCTGATTTCTTTATAGGATAACTGTGTCACAGAATATATCTATTTTTACCCTTTTGTGGAAGTGCCAGACTGCCTTCCCTCATGGTTGTACCATTTTACTTCTCTACCAGCAGTGTATGAATTCACATCATCACCGGAATTTGTTGTTTGCTGTCCTGTTGAACTTTGCTATTGTTGCTGGGATGAGATGATATCTCATTGTTGTTTTGATTGGCATCTCTAATAACTAGAGATAAAATGGGAGAGGGGTTTTTTGACACTCAAGAAATTGAGTATTCCTCATAAGACAAATTTATAATAAGACAAATTTTGTTTTACTTTCATTTTTTATGATTAGAAATGGCTAGCACATGCTTATATTATCATCTTTCAAATATAAGCATTTAACTTGATTTGGATCTTCCCTGATAATTAATGGTAGGATCAATTTGACATGTGTTTGTGCATCTCTTTTTCCATATAGATGATGCTATTCTTTATTGCTTCAGTTAGTGAAGTTTGTGGAGAATATAAAGAATTGAGAAATTAGTGGATTTTTTTCCTCTTGCTGTGTTAATAATTTTGCTTTCCTAGCTCTGTGTAGGTGAGCTGTAAGCCTAACACAATTTATTATAAAGTGCCTAAGAAAGAACATATGTAAAACACTGGGTATTTCTTCTTGCTGACCCTCAGCATATCAAGCTTTTGAGGTTCAAGGGAATTGTTACTGTGACCAATGTAGTGAAGTAAATTAAATTTCTTTTCCTTTATTTTATATTTGATATAGTGTTATACTTGGGAGTGCTTTATTGATAACGAAATGAGAGAAAATTATGTAATGTGAAACTTATATAAACTTAAGATGATTACTTCAGAAAGGACTGTTGTTGTTGCTGTGTACCATCGAGTTGGAGCCAACCCATAGCTGACCCTCCAATGGGTTTTCAGAGGCAGTTGATCACGTGGGAGGAGATTGCCCATACTTCTCCCACAAAGCAGCTGGTGGCCTCGAACCACGTGTCTTTGTGATTGCAGCACCGCTTCACAGCCACCAGAGCTGTCATCACTGGGAAAATATTTTATTTTAGATTTAACTAAAAGGTAGATTGTTGGTGCCCCCCAGTAACTCCACAGGAAAAAGACATGACTTCACCCTTCAATAAAGATGTACAGCTTTGCTAGTCTTATGAGACAGTTCTACTCTGTCCTGCTGGGTCACTGACTTGATGACAATGAACTTAGTTTGATTTGTTTTGGCTTATGGTCTGGATCCCTTTGTTGCTGTTGACATTTTGTAATTGATAAGTTTTGGAGAATTTTTGATTTATACTTTAGTATCTCCTACTTTATATATATATTTTTGAGAAAGGATCTTGATGAACAAGTTGTTAGCGGCTGTCTTTGGGAGTTGTTATTGATAGTTTTTGTAAGAACTGATATTCGTTTCTGTTGTCCAGAGTATTCTAAAGTGTCATACAGGAATTACTTGTCTCACTAGTATCTCACTATTGCATTTTCTCTGCTTCCTTTGAGTTTAAATAGAAGCAAGGTGAAATAATCCATTGTTTAAGATATGAAGTGTTCTAATTCTTAAACCATAGAATCAGTTGCTAGCAGCAAAGTAAGGTATCAAATGCAATTTGTTACCTCTCTTCTTAAAATATAGTTGTAAAATTAAATTATATCTCACTTCATTATAATTTGCACTTTCACATAAAATAACCTTGCCCTTTGATCTCTTTGTGCCTTAAAAATTTCAACCAAAATGTTGATATCTCTTAAATATTAATCAGTAGTTTTCTTTGCACCTTAAAGTGTGTTCCTGTTTTTTGTGTTGAAGTGTGAACTATTTTTGGAACAGCTATTTTGCAAAAAGCAAACATTATTTATGGAAACAGATAAAGTCATAGAATATTTTTAACCTCAAGGCTTTGAGGTAATTTATTATATTAACGCATGCATCGAATGCTTTCTAAACAACCAATGCTAAATTTTTAGAGGTATTTCGTTTTTTAGTTTGTTTCCTTTAGTTCAATAGTAGTGGACACATAAGATGTTAGAAGTACGATCCTCTTCAAATTCAATTCCAGGTTATAATGAAGATAAACCTAAGTCCAAATTTTTCAGTAGATATTGATAGTTAGAGAAGCCCGCATTAATATCTGTTCTTTAAGTGCAATGACTTCTTGAGCCTTTGTCCTTTGGGGGGGAGTGTGTGTGTTCATATATATGTTTATAAATTATTATTTGAATGAAAGTTTGCAGAGACATTGGGTTCCCATTCAGTGATTCATGCACCTTTTGATTTGTGGCCTTGACTGTCATCTCCAAATGTGTCAACACTCTCGGCATCTTCCCTGTGCTTACCTTTTACATTTGTCCTTTGCCCATTTCTAATCTGTTGGATTGGCACGGTGAGGACCACAGTGTTCTCAAGCTATTGTGAGGTTGATTCAGGATCAGACAGTGTTTCCTTCTACAGTTCAAAGTGTTGTTGGGAGTCAGTACCTAACTACAACAAAAATGTACCTATTAAAAGGGAGTATTTTTTAAAAATAATATAATAATATTTGAATGGATATGTAGATACCAAATTAATCCTAAGAAACCCAAGGATCAAGTAAAAATCCTTATTGATAAATAAAGAAAAACTTCCACATATTTTGGCACATTTATTTCCTTAACACTGATTAGAAAGAATTTGTCTTGTGTGTTTATATGTACTGGAAATTGAATTATGTAATGGGCTGTATCATGCCCCACATAGTTCCAAACATCCCTTCAGGGATTTCTGCCACCTCTAGTTGGGAACTTCTGAAAAACGAGTTGCAAAAATAGATAGCATGTCTCTTAGGTAACATGTCTTTTAGGTTAGACCTTATCATGGCATGACAGTATAGAAAGTAGTTTCACTTGTGTGTTTGCAGGGGTAAACAGACAAGGTTTCTCCAGGCTGTCTGAGAGCTGGGAAGATTAGACTGTCACTCTCAAATATAAAATGTCTGAAAAAAAAAAAGTTTATTCTGATTTCACTCACTTCCCTGTCTTCTGCAGATTCCTCTCTCTGATCTAATCTGACTTCTGCTTGCTGGCCCTTCTCTGAATCACTCTCTTTAAGGTCTCCAATGACTTAAACATTATTGAATCCAGAAGGAATTTCTTGTCTGTCATTTAATTTTCAGACCTTTTCTAATCCTGTGACTAGACTCTAGTTCCTTAACTTCTGAGACACTTAACTCTTCTAGTATGTCTTTATTTCTTTATGTCCATCCTTTTTTATGGTCTTTTAAGACACCCTTTTCATAGCCTGCCATTAAATGTTAGTAGTGCTTGTCGATATTGTCTGTCTTGAAACATTTTTTCAAACTTACATAGTTTGTCAAGTTTTCTGACATCATTTTGTGCTTAGTTAACCTCTGTAAAGACGCTGGGAGTTTGTTCTGTAGTTTTCATAGAGATAATAAGTAAACATGGGTCAAATGAGAAGGTTGTGGTCATCTGAATGGAAAATTTTTGTGTTATTTTTGCAGTGTTGCATTTTTTGAAAAAAGGGAAGAACATTGACACTCTATTATTCCATGTTTTCTTTCATATGGGAAAATTGCTTCCCTACTTCACTGACATCCCAGTATCTTCATCTGGCTCCTCTTCATTCTCTTACAGTCAAGTCAGCCCTTTCTCCTCTAAGAAAAACTCTTTCATCCTCCT
Organism: Elephantulus edwardii; assembly: GCF_000299155.1. Classification (NCBI taxonomy): domain Eukaryota; kingdom Metazoa; phylum Chordata; class Mammalia; order Macroscelidea; family Macroscelididae; genus Elephantulus; species Elephantulus edwardii. The sequence goes on from NW_006400008.1 coordinate 1,852,595, forward strand.
TGTTTATGTACAGCTGCTCTTGGACTCATAGGATTTCAGTGTATATTAACTATATTGTATTAGTCTACCTAGTTCCAAAAAGATTATGTACTTTTTAGTCTATAAGGAGTTGCACACCTATCCCAGAGGCCACACCTCTCTGGCTCTTCAAATATATGATTGACTTCACTGGAGAAAGATGAACAATCTCCTCCTGTGAGAGTTACAGCCTCCTCAGAAACCCAATGTAAGCATCAGCTATGAGTCAGTGCCCACTTGTTTACAACAGAGTTACGTTATAGTCGTGTTTAATCTCAATGCCGAGAATATAGCTTGATTAAACATGGAGTAAATTATTCACTAATTGTATGAGTGAGGTAATGGATGCATTTGAATCTTCCATTTGGCATTATCATTAAGGAAATAATATGGAACATTTGTTAATTTTATGAAGATTAGTGTCCTTAACCACAGACAGGATCTTCAACAGTATGGGGAAAAATACTAGTTTCTTGAGTCCTTTTTAAAAATAAAAGTGATTGGCATATTTACAGGTTTCTGGCTTTTGGTTAAGGAGACTCTAGAATATATTTAAAAAAATCATGAATCTTCTTACTTAATAAATCATGCAAAATAATTTTCATAATCTTCCTCAGTAATGTACTTATATTTAATTCCTCTTGTAAAAGTCATATCCTGGCCAATGATGTCTCAAATGTGTGTTTATTATGCTTCAAATGTGTTCATGATCTTAATGGATGAAGCTAAACTTTCCTATTGAGAATTTTTACTATCTAAGAATTGGCTAATGGTAGTGTTTTAAAACGGATTTTAATGTAGTAAACTCATATGTGATTCATTCAAATATACTTTTTTAAGAGAAATTTTATTATTTTTTTCTAAATTCACATTGTATTTCCTATGATCATTCTTGTACATTTTGCCTTATAAAATTAATCACCACTGATCTATGCCCACTTTTACCCCACCTTTCCAGATCCCCATTGGATCTTCCCTAAGTCCCTCATCACTTGCCTGAGCCTATCAAACTCTGTGATCCTGTTGTGCCTCTCTTCCTACCCTCAGTCCTTTGAGATACTGACTGACTCTGCCAGTATTCAGCTATTTTTGTTATGTACTATCAAGTTAGAACCAACTCATTGTTGACTTCCCAGAGGGATTTCAGAGGCTGTAAATTGCATGGAAGGAGACTGCTTATCTTTCTCCTGCAGACTAGCTGGCTGGTCAGTTCAAACTATATGCCATGGACTGGCAGTGCCATCTTGTTTCTTCTTTCCTTGGACTCTGGGCTGTGAAGCTTTATCTTTTTCTGTGGTATAGAGTTTAACAAAGTCAGAGACAGCAAAATTGGGGAACATTTTTGACCTACCGTAAACTTCTAGTCTTCTAACTGCATATTTCCAGTTTTGAATAGTTGCAGCCGATTTCACATCACTGAAGTAAATGACAAAATAGGTTAGAAGATGAATATGCTGGGTTAGTTAGACACAAGCAGAAGAAATCAAAGTGAAATTACTTGAAAATCAAGAGACACAGAAATAACAGACTGAAAAGTTAAATAATTTAGAAGTACAAAGAGTCCAGTTTAAGTAGTCAGTGAGACAGATTCCAAAAGCTTCCAAAGTTATTAGATAAAATATATCGAAGCTCCCAGAGTGAAAAATAGTCATGCCACAGAAGAGAAGGAGAACCAAGTCTCTTTTTATGCTTGGATTTTCTTGCAGAGCATCAGGTCTGCCCTAATTACCTTATGTTCATTCCTCTTTAAGCAGGAGTACAAAAGTGGTTTTGAGGCTATGTAGGCAAATTGCTTTGTAGAAACACTAAGAATTGATAAGTGTCCACTCTCCATTCCTATCACTCCTGCTTTAGAACTGACTTCTTGTGTGAAACTTTATTTTAGAAAATGAATAGAGAAAGAATCAGATTTGTCATGCATAATAGAATTGAGGCTGTTGCAAGATATTCATGTTAAGTAATGCATAACAGTATAACTTCACAACATTCATTCAGAATAAGGCAATTAAAATTAGGCATTGCAATGTTAGTTTAATGTTTAGAGTACAAATGTTTAAATGTTCAGACTTTTTACCTATAATGAGAGGCCTTAGGAGGATGACTTAATCATAGCTTCCACTGGTAGATAGAGTCCAAGGGGGGTGCCAGTGAAGAGAATTCCAATTCCATATCTACTTCCTCTTCCTGGTAAGTAGAAATTTAGGATTTATGTATAAGTTTTTTATGATGTCTTTATATGACAAGGGCTGAAATGATGCCACAGAGAGGGTTAGAGAAGAGTTAATTGATACATCTTTCTTCAGTGGTACAGATAAAGGAGGTTGCTGACATTTATGTTACGGGTGTTTTGGTTGGTTAATTTTTTATGTCATAAAATTCTGAGTCAAAGTGAATTTAAAGGTTGCTTATGTTTTTTACATGCCACATGATTCTGTCTTTCTAGGATGAAATTCAGAAATTTTCTAAACAGCTTTCTTATGATTAATAATTTCTGGTAGTTACTATTTCCAGAGTTATGTTGTTTAGGAAGTGGATGTCACTCCTGCTAAATTTCGATAGTTATAGAAAAGCTTCAGGCCTTTTGCTCATGGGATCGCTATGAGTCGTGCTTGACTCAGTGGCAATCAACAACAACAATAACAACAACAAATTACTATTAGTGAGGTTCACAAAGGACATGTTTTTCCTTCTAAATTAATTCTTCTTATGGGTTTGAGAACATTATGGAAGTATAAAGAGCACCTTCATTTCTCAGACCACACGCAATAACATCTTCCTTCTCCATTTTTGTTTAAACTCATCCTTCACACTGCTGTGACAAAAAGATGTTAAAATTAAAACAAACACCTGATCACGTAATATTTTTTCTTAAAACCCTAACATGGCTCTCTCTCTCTGTAGGGCACATGGGAGTAGTTTGGTATTCTGAATAAAATCTCTTTTCAAGGCAGCCTCCAACACATAAGGTGGAATCCTGGAATCTAGGAAAAGAAGCTACTTCTGAGTAGTTAATTAGAAAAAAGATTTCTCTCCCTTCAGGTTGAATAGCTGCTGGTAGAGCTTCTCACTAGATGACAAAGCCTGGGATTCAGCCTTTCCTTTCTGCTTGCCACTGACTGCCATGATTCTGTGTGTTTGCCTTTGCTGTTTATTTCCTTTTTTCCATTGTGGTTTGAGTGAAAATCCGTTATACAGAGCAAATTAGTTTTCACTCAACAATTTATACACATTTTGTTTTATAACGTTAGTTGCTATTCCCTTCAGGTCACAGTAATTTTCCCTCTTCTGCTGTGAGAGCCTAATCTCCATTTGTCCTTCTTTCCTGCCTTCTGATTGCGCTTGTGGTCTTCTGCGCTTTGCTTAATTGCTCTGAGGAGTATATTCCTTAGAAGTGTTCCTCTTCGCTTATAGTGTTGTCTGTTGTTTGGCTGAGAGGTGATCTCCAGGGATGGATTCAATCCAAAGTTTGAAGGGCTTACTGTTTACTTTGTTTCATAAACTCCTATCACCCTTTACACGTTGATTGTGCAAGTCATCTTAGTATAAACTCTGTTAGAGACTTTTTTCTGCTTCTGTCACTCAATTATTACTGTGGAGTTGAAACTGGCTTATAGCTGATTTTCCACTGGATTTTATAAAGATATTAGTCACATGGGAGGAGACTGCCCATTTTTCTCCCACAGAGCAACTGGTGAATTCAAACCACCAACCTCTGGGTTGGCAGCACAACTCCTTACCCATTAAACCACTAGAGTTCTCATTTGCTTTCATATTGTTGTGTATTGTCGAGTCAGAATCAACTCCAAGCTGACCCTCCAGCAAGTTTTCTGAGGCAGTTTAATCACATGAGAGATTGCACGTTTTTCTCCCACAAAGCAGCTTGTGGATTTGAATCTCATGTCTTTGGGATAGCAGTACATCTCCTTACCACTAGGCCACCGGGTCTTTTCCTCTATTGTTAGAACCAACCACGTGATAACTCTTTGCTGTCGCTAGGTGCCATTGAACTGATTGTGATTCATATATATATAT
>NW_006400008.1:1856744-1920160 GCF_000299155.1 Elephantulus edwardii
TATATATATAACAGATTGAAACCTTGTCCTTTTGTGTGCCATCCTCACAGTCTCTGGTAAGCTCAAGGCCATTGTTGCTGTCACTACTATGTCTATCCATCTTTGTGAGTCTTGTTTTCTTTGCTGACCCTCTACTTTGTCCAGCGTATAGCTTTTTCTCAAGGATAGGCCCTTCCTGGCAATATGTTCAAAGAATGTGATGTGAAGTTTTATCAGCCTTGCCTGTAAGGAGTACTTTGGTTGCACTTCCTGCCTCCAAGACAGATTGGTTTGTTCTTTGGACAGCTCATGGTATTTAAATACTCTCCATCAGCACCACAATTTAAATATATCAATTAATCTTAAGTGTTCCTTGCCCATTGTCCAGCTTTCAGATGCTACAGGAGTTGAAAATACCATGGCTTGTGTCAGACACCTCATAGTCTTTAAACTGACATCCTTGTTCTTTAGCAATTTAAAGAGTTGCAGATTTGTCAAATGCAAACGTATCTCCTTTTTTTGTTTTGTTCTTTTTTTCATGTCTTTAAAGAAAGACAACTATTTAAGTGCAGATGAATCTTGGCCATTGAACTATGATTTTCAAGGATGATGTTTCTTACCTTAAGCCAATTTATATCAATATTTATTTTATATATAATATGAAATCAATAAGTGCTAGGTAAATACATCAATGAATGAATATGACTGCAGTTCCATGAAATGAAAGATCAAAAGCAAGAATACAGTCACTTCCACACAGGAGAACCTATTTGGAATAACTGTAATCCAGGCTAATTTTTTAAAGTATTTTAAATTGTTGCTTTATAATGATTTGAGAGACCTGAGACTAACAGAAGTCTCTCAAATATTATACGGAAGACTTAGAGAATGTATTTGAGATCCCCCTTTGACAAATGGTGATTGAGTTATTCAGATTTTCTCTAGAGTCAGGGCTACCTAGAAGCAAATTTGAGAAGTTGAGGAGCTCTTCAAAGAATCTTCTGAAAGTTTGAAGATGATATGTTTTCTCCCTTGAAATCAAGTTGATAGAAAAATAAAAATTTCTCCCTCTCTATGATTTTCCCCCCTTTGTACTTCTCAGAATTTAGTCAGAAATTTAGCTAATGTCAACAAAAGTTTCACGATGAAGGTGATTATAGTTTATAATTGTTATGAAAATTCTTACTGCTGTAAGTTGCCTTCAGGTTGGCCCTGACTCATATGACCCTGTATGAAGTAGACCAGAAGCTTCACTCTCATTGATCTCTTAAAATATATTGTAACCAGTGTGTATTTTGAGTGCCTTAACACCTAAGGTGCTCAATTTTCTTCACTCTATCAAATAACATTCTGATAGTGTCCATAGAATTTTCATCAAATACTTTTTTCAAAGTAGATTCCCAGGCTTTTTAGTCTGAGAGATTAGCTGAAACTAGTATACCATGGGTAACCTTGTTGACACTTGAAATACTGGTCCCTAGCTTCCAAAATCATAGCAATATGTGAACTACTACCATATGACAAACTGATGATTGGTGGAAAAGAATTATTAATATGCTATTAAGTACTAAAGTGCTATATAAGTGACACAAAAACTTAAAACATTTTAATCACAGGTAAAAATCATTCAATGGCCTGCTTTCTTACTTCTGAGACAATGCCTTTCTGGAAAGGAGTATGAGAGAAGAGGGCAGAAATTAGGTTGATCACTGAAGTCATTTGACAAAGGCAAAAAATAGGGAGGTTAGAATAGATGGAGTGATATATATATATACTCCAGATTAAAATTGAAGCATTGGTAAGCTTTTGGTTAAAGGAATATATAGTAAATAGTGTAAGTTTTGATAGACCTTCAGTTGCTATGGCAACTACTCAAAGCTACCATTGTAGCTTGGAAACAATCCTATGTATAAAGGGATAGGTGTGGCTGGATTTGGCCTGAAACTGCAGTTGGTCAATTTGGGCAATCTGAATTTTCTAAAAGCATTTCATATACATAAATACCAAAAGGAGTACAATGTAAATTGAGGTGAGACCATTTTAGGCTGATATTTTCATGTAAAATGACCTTCAGTCTTGCTGTGTCTGTAGAAGATTTAGTCTGTACAGCCTGCAGAAATGGAGCAGGGGAAACTGACTGTCTGAAAAGGCTTCCGCAGAGTTAAAAAGGAGTGAAAAGGACTTTGAATTCCTCCTTTGGAATGGGAACTAAACACAGAATTTCTTCATTTACAGTAACTATCGGTTGCCTGAATATAAAGAAAACATCAAATATGATTGAAAACACTCAGGACCAAGCAAGACCTTTTATGAACTGAAGAAGCTAAAAGATGCTAACAAATGTCCAATGCATGATACAACAAAGCTGGTTTTCTTTGTAGAAGGAAACTTCTAAAGAATAGCAATAAATATTAAACTCTCTATTAGAGAACGTCTCTCATCTAACTGTCCTGGGCAGAGAAATCACATCTAAAACTGAATACAGGGATCGCAGTGTCTAGCTAATTCCCTCAGAAAATTCAGCCACAGACAGCCCAATTTTTACTTTTCAGTATCTGCCCTTCCTCTAGCTTAAAATTTGGACTGTTATTATGCATATTAGTCATAAACATTGCTACAGCAAACTTGAGAACTAAAAGCTAAGCATTAATACCTATAAATGAAAGAAAAATTAAGCATATGTGCAGATGAAAGCCTGCTTTCTACTTGCTTTGTGACAGCCAGTCAGTGGATTTTAAATCTTAAGCCTTGAAAAAAAGAAATGGGCATGTGACTGAGTTGGGTTTAGGTCTTAACTGTCAAATTTAAAAGATATAAAATTCAAAGTGATTTCATTCAAATAGATTTATACTTATCCTAAGCCACTAATGGTCTGAGTCAAGGATTAATGTTTTAATCCTGATATAGAAAAGAAATTATTAGCTTTAATAGTACAAGTATAAACAATCTTACATCATGGCTATTCATAAAAAAGCCTTTATAAATGTTATATGTTAAACTACAGTATACATGGCATTGTTACTATTGTTACATAATACTGGGTCAATATTTGACTTAACTCCATAAAATAAAGCAGAACCACCCGTTAGCATTTTCCTGGCTCGTGGGTTTTGTTTGTTTTTGTTTTGTTTTAAATTATTTTACTAGTTTTGATGAACATTTACAGAAATTTTGGATTTCCATTCATTCATTGTGACTGGTTAGTGTTTTTATATGAGCCTATCACCAGGTTTTTCTTCCTTAGAGCAACTGGGTAGGTTCAAACTGCCAACCATTTGGTTAACAGCCATGCACTTAAAACTTGTGCTAGTAGAAAACTTTACAGTTCACATAGTATATCTATGTGTGTCTGTCCATCCAGTCAGATAGCTAATATATTTCACTAGCTGGCTCGGTATGTGTCAAGGGTGTATCAGCACATACACAAATTAGGACTAAAATGTATTTTATCTGTATCTTTCAAACGGCTGATTAAATTCTGTTTGTGTTTTAATGTCTTTTTTTTTCTAATGAATAGGAGTAATGTCTACTGCTTTTGATCAAATATAAATTAGTTCTGGTCTTCTGATTTTCTTTCTCATTTAGTCATTTATTTTTCTTTTTACTGGAGCTAGAAACACCTATTATTTTATTTTTATTTTATTATTTGTGTGTACCGTCAAATCAGATCTGACTGATACAGGAGGAGATTGTCCCTCCTTCCCTGGCAGAGCGTCTGTTGGATTTGAACTGTGCTCCTCTGAGATTGCAGTGCAGCTTCTTGCCACTAGGCCACCAGAGCTCCCCCGAAACACCTATTTTTTAAATTTAAAATATCATTGCATATTTTTCTAACCTTAAGCTAAAGTTAAAAAGTTATACACACACACACACACACACACACACACACACACACCCCTAAGGAATAACATTTTTTTGTGGAAAAGGGACATAATATTCTATTGACTATCTTTTACTCTTTATCAAATTGCTCCAGTTATCAATAGCTTAAAATAACAATGCATACTTACAATCCTTCCAATTTCTGAGCCAGACATTTGGGAGCTATTCAGTTGTTCTTTCTCTGGTCTCTCATGGGGCTGTGGTCAAGACATGCCAGTGCCGCAGACATCTGAAGACTTACTTTATTTACTTGGACTAGAAGAACTGGTTGTAAAATGCAGTGGAAGCTTCCCTTGTTCTGACTGAAGGGCTTTAATAAGCTTCACCATGTATGGCCATGCATCCTTTCTGAAATCACTTAACCATTCCACACAGCCTAGAGGTCCTTTTAAGTTATAAATCATAACACTATTCTGGTTAAAATCTTTCAGCTAGAATAAGTGCAATTTAAATGAAATATATTGGGAGTGAAATCCAAACCTAGACCCACAAGATCTTTCAAGAGATGGCGCCTACATGTCTTCCACTTCACTTCTTCCTCTGCACTGATTTTCTATTCTTACTGCATTCCTGTCACACTTGACTTCTACTAGGAACATTATAGGAATAGCCACTAAGTAAGGAGTTAGGTGGCCGTATATCCCACTTGTACTTGTGACTCTGGCGCAATTATTTATTAGTGGGAACAATTTTTAAAGTTTCCCATCAATTATATGTGTTTCACATAACAAACAACTTTTTGCCACTCTTAAAGTTTTCCTCCATTCTTTTCCCATAGCCAAGGCTAGTCTTCTTCCACCTTTAGCCCCACTGCTCATATGGGTAAAACACTTGTCTGTCAGATGCTCTACTAATGCAGAGTTCTGAGACTAAGACAGAGTAGGAAGATGGATTTACCATCAACTTCTGAAATAGTAGGCCTTTGAAAACCTCTAATAACAATAGAGGACAGTTTCACAGTTAGATATAGCACTGGAGGTAGAGCTCTATGAAGATGGCACAGGATAAGACAGAGTCTGTTGTTCAGGGTGTCACTATTAACCATACGTAATGAATGGCATGCAACAATTGTCTCATACAAGTTTTGGAGTCCAAGTGTAATTGTTTTCAGAGAGGATCCTCCAAAATAAACCAAACCAAAGAACTGAGATAATTTCCCTGATATTCTCACTCAAGAAATGTTATTTTAAAGTATCCAAGTAACTACTTTAAATTGTATTCTTATGCTTACTTAAGAGAGTTCTGTAGGTTCAGTCTACAGAGAAGTGTGCTGCTAACCAAAATTCTGCATCACACTAACTGGTGATTCAGATTCACCAGGTAACCAGTCTTCTTCCTGGCTTTGTACAACATCGGAAACCCAATGGAGTGTCAGTTATGAACTGACTTCAACTCAACAGCATTGTTATAGTTAGGAGCCATAAAGTTGAGTACATCTCCTAGTTACTCGATGAACAACAGATCTAAACTGTCCTATCCTGTACCAGCCTCTCAATTTTGTCACACTTGAGCCCATTGCTGCAGTCACTGTGTCAATACACTTGGCTGAGGGTCTTCCTTTCTTTCACCACCCCTCCACCTTTCCAATGATGTCCTTCTCCAAGGAATAGCCTCTCCAAGCAACATGCCCAAAATATGTGAACACAACCTTTATCACCTATGCCTCCGAGGAACACTCTGGTTGCACTTTCATCAAGACATATCTCTTGGTTCTTTGGCCATCGATGGGATACTCAGTACTCTTCTCCAACAACACAGTTCAAAGGCATGAGTTCTTCTTCTGTCACCCTTATTCATTGTCCAGCTCCGATATGCATAGCAAGTGACTGAAAAGACCATGGCCTAAATAAACAACATTAACTAATCCTTATTTAAATTCAGTAGTGAAAGAACATTACCTGTTTTACACTGTACACCTAGGGCCAGGCAAACACACAGGAGGTGCTCAAATGTTAAGTCAATGATTTGTAACAAGGAAATTGCTTAAGTTTCAGTTTTTGATGCTTTGTGTGTGTGTGTGTGTGTGTGTGTGTGTGTGTGTGTGTGTGTGTTAGGATGATGAAGTAAAATATTATACTTGAAAGAGTATCCACTGCACATAAGTTTTAAATAAAGCTTTATTATTATTATTATTTTATTGAGGTAAAATTTATGTAGCATTAAATTCTCAGTGACTAGTTTGATGACCCTTGGTATATACATATCCATGCAATGAACAGATCAGGCAAGATATAATACCATCACATCACCTTAAAAGCTACCTCATCCTTTCCAGTCAATCATCATCCTACATAGGCAACAATTTCTTTCCAATTTTTGTCACCAACAGTGATATTATGTTTTAGTTTAATGACTTTAAGAAAATTGCAATGATTACTTTTTGATCTGTCCTTTGTTATTCAACATAGCTTTTGTAATTCAACCTATTGCTTGTATCAGTATTTTCTTTTTTCTTAGTACTCAATGTTATTACTCCAATACATGAATATAGCATAGTTTATATAGTCTCTCTAACTGGCAGATATTTGAATTGTTTATAGTTGGAGTTTTAAAAAATTCTTATGAATAAAGTTGATCTTAAATTTTGTGTATAGTGCTTTTCCTCCCCTTACAAGTAGAATTACTGACATAAAGGCAAAGTTGATAACTTTTAACTAAAAGAAACCAAAAAAAATTGCTGAACAGTCTTCTAACATGGATTACAATTTTATGTTTTTATCAGCAATCTATGATCGTCCTTGTAGTTACACTTCCTATAGTTAATACTATTGCTTGATTTAATTTTCACTATTCTAGTAGATATAACAACAAAAACATATCCCATTATCTCTCAAGATAGTTTTCTCAATCTAATTACTATGGGCATGTGGCCAGGAGGGACCAGTCCCTGGAGAAGGACATCATGTTTGGAAAGGTGGAGGGACAGCACAGGAGAGGAAGACCCCGAAGAGATGGATTGATACAGTAACTGGGGTAATAATAGTTGGGGTGTTTGAGACAATGAGACTGGCTCAGGATAGAGCAGAGGTCAGAGTTATTGTGACTCTATGAGTCACAGGTGGCTCGATGGCACACAACAACGGTAGGTATAAAATAATATTTCATTAACATTTTAATGTATATTTCTCTATTGGGCTTGAATGCGTAAGAGATCATATAAATGGGACAGGATAGGACCGGTTCAGATACGTTGTTCATAGAGTTTCTATGAGTTATATTCAACAGCATCTAACAACAAACAACAACAATTACCAAATAAGTTTTGCATCTTTCGTGGTGTTTAATGGTCATTTTAAGGAACCTTCAGATAGTGTGCATTATATTGTGCTGCTAACCCAAAGGTCGTTGGTTTACATTACCAACCATTCCATGAAAGAAAGATGACCAGTCTTCTTCAATAAAGATTTACGGTCTTAGAAACCTGGTGGAGAGTCTCTGTGGGTTACAACTGACTCCATGGTAGGCAGTTTTATTGCTTATTTGAATTCTTGTCATTTGAAGTGTTTGTCCACGTCTTTTCTCTCTCTCCTCAATTACTTGTTTTTCTTTTTTGACAGGGGGTCTTTTTAGTTATTGTTCTATGAGAGTTTTTATGTTCTGATTTATTGTAGTGTATTCTAGCTAAAAGTCCTTAGCTATAATTATTATCTATAGCTTGGCATCATTTTTTATTAACAGTGTCTTTTGCTGATTGCCTTTGAGTTGAGCACAAGTCATAGTGACCTTATGAACAAAAGGCCTGAAACCCATCTACAACTATCGACAGAGTATCAGAAGGCATGTTATTTAGGAAGTGGATGCCACTTTTGTGAAGTACAATTTATAAGTTTTCTTCATAGTTTATGGGTTGTTTTTTTTTAATTAATATAAAGTATTTGTGTTTTCTCCTTCAGATCACAAAGATATAGTTGGTGTGTAGGTAGCATAGTTTTTGCTTTTATGTAGTTTTATCATTGAGAAAAGTTTGGATCTCAAATTAAATTTTATGTATGATGTGAGATAGGGGCTGAGATTCATTTTGTTTCATATACTTCTCCAGTTTTCTGGAACTATTTGTTGAAAAGATTTTCTTTTCTAATTGAATTGCCTTAGTGCCTTTGTCAATAGTCAATTTACTGTGTGAGTGGGTTTTTTTGGCTTCGTTATTTTGTTTTGTTGATCTGTCTGTCAATATTTCAGTCTTTGTCACTGTAGTTTTTTATTAAGTTTGGAAATCAGAGACTATAAATCTTTTCACTTCTTTCTTTTTCAAGATAATATTGTCTGATCTATGTTCTTTGAGTGTCCAAGTAAACATCAGAGCCCACTTACTAATTTGTATAAAATTCTTATTGGAACTTTGTGGGAATGTTGCAGAATTCACAGGTTAATTTGAAGAAGAATTTCTGTTTGTTTTCAATATCTATAAAAATAATTGGTCATGCAATGTAGATTGGCTTCACAGAATAAACTTGCTAAAATTGTGTTACCAATTTTATGTTGGTTCTGAGGAAGAATAAGACATTGCAGAGCTCCTTTGTACTCTTATCCAATGCTCATTTCACAGACTGAATAAATAGTTAAAGACAGTACCAGGAGTTCTGGAGTTAATGATGTCATGCTCACTGGAAATGCCCTGCTCCACACATGTTTCTTTGTTCTTTGTTCTCTTTGTAAACCTAGAGCATGTTTTAACACTTTTCACCGAAGACCTTTTGAATCAAGATCAAGGATATTGATTATTTCCTCAATATGTTTTGTTTTAAAAATTTAGTATTTTCCTTGCAAAATGATTCATGGATTCATCAAAACATGTGAAGCAATTAGCAACTGAATCTAATTTCCATTGCTTGTGATTTTAAATTACCAGTTGAGAACCCGTGGACCACTTTATTCTTTATGCGTGTAGAAGGGCACACCTTTTTTGTCCAGGCACTCAAAGAGTACTGAATTGTAGAGAGTTAGGATGTTAGTAGTCATGTTCCCCTCAAGACAGACAAAGACTGATGGTGTACTTTTTGAATGGGAACAGAATATCTCTCACATTAAAGAGGAAGAGAAAGATCATAAATCATGTTAAGAAAATACCTTTGGACTTGGTTTCCAATGAATCAGAACTAGGTATGAAACCCATTAATGAATACTCCATTTAGAAACCATTTATGTTTCAATTTTGCTGACTAGATTTTTTTTTCTTTAAAGTATGTGTTGCATTTTATATTTGGCATATTGCCCATTGGATTTCCAAGCTTGTAAATTCTTAAGGACACGGACTGCCTCATCTTCCTGCCATGGTACATGTGGTGGGTTTGCACTGTAGACATTCTGGTTAGTGGCCCAATTTAATCACTGCACCACCATGGCTCCTTTAAGCCGCTCAAATGTTATTTTGCCTTGTTGTTTTTCTTTCAAAATAATGAATGTTGTCACTTAAAAGGTAAAGTCAGACTCTTATGTGTCATTAGTAGAATATGACTGTTTTTACTTGTAAAATAAATAACATGAGTTTGCCTGTACAGTTTTTAAAATAGGAAAAAAGAATCTTTTCATGTGTATACTGGGAAATTTACATATAGAAATTCATATGTTTTTAAAATAGAGAACTTTTCTGTTTTCCCCTGTGAGATTGTTGAGTGATATGGAAATGTGATGATTTTTTTAATTTTTAAATTTTCACTTATTATGCATTCAAGGAAAACTGGTGCATTTTCTTTGACTTTCAATTTTTAAAACTATATGCCTTTTAATTATTTTCCAGATTTACCTTATTAAATACCTTCTTTTTGTCAATAGGATTGATTTACCCCACCCCCAAACCAAAATTGTAGTTTTTTTTAAATAGCACCCTATACCCTTTGCTGCCCTGTCTTGTTCTAGCCCATTGATTTTAAACTTTTTAAAACATCAAAATAAAAACATTTGACAGCTGAAAGAAACAGAACATTGGAATAAAACAGTAGAAATCATTGGTACAAAATGTCAATATACTTAATTGAAAACAAACAGAAAAAAAATGCAAATCAGAAGAAAGTTAATTATTTTCTATTTTGTTTGCTGATCATGTTCAAGATTTCATTGACTGGTCTATATTAACGTCTCAAAGGGAAGTGATGTGAATTTTGTGAGAGAAGTACATTTTTGGTGTGTATTTGGTGCTGAGAAGAGTGTTAAATATACCATGGACTACTAGGAGCACAAACAGGTTTGTCCTGGAGAGGGTGAAGCCAGAATGTTCCCTGGAGTCAAGGATTCTGAAGCTTTGTCTGACATACTTTGGGTATGTTGCAGGGAGGGACTGGTCCTTGGAGAGGGACATCATGTTTGGGAGAGTGGAGGGATGGCCCAGGAGAGAAAGACCTTTGAGGAGATGGATCAATTCTGTGAGTGGAGTGGTGGGAATGAATGTGTTTGAGACAGCGAGGCTGGCACAGGATAGAACGGCATTTAGGGCTCTTGTACATAGGGTCGCTATGAGTCGCAAATGACTCGATGGCACATAACAACAACAAACAAAATTCTTCCCTGGATACTCACTTGTAGTTTCTTTTGGTAATAATAGAGCTTAGCTATGCAAAACAAGGGACAACTGTATTCTCCAGGGTATCATGCAGGATAGCTTATCACAGTGTCCATAATGCTTGTTTGCACAGCTATCTATTTGTAGAAATGTGGTGGGTTTTTGTAGTGAAGATTGCTGGTGTGCATTTATGCAGCTTTTTTAGTCTTATGTCCAGCTATGTAGAGGATCCTTGTAAAGCTTCTAGAGTCCATTTGTTATGAAAGAGGGGAATTTGAAAGAAATCCCTGCAGCTAATGACATAAAAAGAAAATCTTAAGCTCATTTTCAGAAATGGAATAGTATTCACAGAAAAAGACTTTTTAAAAAAAAACAGGTATCTTTGCTGGTAAGGACAATTCTAAGAAAATCAAAGACATTCTTGGGAATTCGAGAATATTAGCAATACTGTTGTTGTTGTTGTTATATGCCATCGAGTCGTTTCTGACTCATAGCGACCCCATGCACAACAGCTCTAAACCCTGCTCTATCCTGCGCCAACCGCACCGCCTCTGACACATCCATCCCGATTACCCCAGTCACAGAAACAATCCATCTCATAGAGGGTCTTCCCCTCCTGCGCTGTCCCTCCACACTCCCAAGCATGATGTCCCTCTCCAAGGACCCGTCCCTCCTGGCAACATGTCCAAAGTATGTCAGAAGAAGCCCCAGAATCCTTGCCTCCAAGGAGCAGCTTGGTTTAATCCTCTCCAAGATGAATCTGTTTGTTTTCCTGGCAGTCCATGGTACATTCAGTACCCTTCTCCAGCACCACAACTCAAAAGCATCCACTCTCCTTCTGTCCTCCCTAGTCATTGTCCAACTCTCTGATGCATAACAAGCGATTGCAAATACCATGACCTGTATCAGGCGCACCTTAGTCTCCAGAGAGACACTGTTGCTCCTGAGTACCTTTGAGAGGTTCCTAACTGCAGACTTTCCCATTGCAATACGCTTTTTGATTTCCTGACTGCTGGTGCCAAGAGTGTTGACTGTGGAGCCGAGCAAAGTGAACCTGTAAACACTCTCAATCTCTTCGTCATCCATCCTGACGCTGCCAATTGGTCCAGTGGCGAGAATCTTTGTCTTCTTGACGTTGAGCCTTAGTCCATACTGAAGGCTGCAGTCCTTGACCCTTCGCAGCAAGTGCATGAGGTCCTCCTCAGTTTCAGCAAGCAAGGTTGTGTCATCTGCATAACGGAGATTGTTAATAGATCTTCCACCAATCCTGATGCCACAATTCTCCTCATAGAGCCCAGCCTCTCGGATAATCTGCTCTGCATACATGTTGAAAAGGTATGGAGACAGGATGCATCCCTGGCATACACCCTTCCCAATTTTGAACCATGCAGTGTTACCCTGCTCTGTTCTGACTACTGCCTCTTGGTCCAAATATAGGTTTTGTATTAGCACAATTAAATGTTCTGGGATTCCCATTCTTCTCAGAGTCAGCCACAGTATGTTATGATCCACACAGTCAAATGCCTTTGCATAATCATTAGCAATACTAGAAAAATAAAAATAATGTTAATGGGAGAAGCTGATTTTTATCTTTTTAAAATTGTACCATAACATGATTATTTCTTTTTTTTTAGAACTTGGAGGGGGCATAAGAATGTACAGAAAGTAGTGTGAACATAACAGTAAATATCAGTATCTTGGAGAAAAAGAATACACAAACACACATACACACATTCTCTATCTATCTACTGATATATGTATACACACATATATTCTTTTTATTAATCTGTCTACCGAGATAGATAGATAGATAGATAGATAGATAGATAGATAGATAGATAAGTGATTGACCGAGAGCACACACACAACTGAGTGAGCTGTGTTGGCCTTGCAAATAAGGAATTGCACTGCCAATTCAAAGGCTAATGGTTTGACTCCACCAGGAAAAAGACGGCTTCTCAGGAGAAAGATGAGCAATCTCCATCTGCACAATTTCCAGCATCTTAAACCCTGATGATGGTCAGCTGTGAGTCAATTTGGACTTGAAGCACATAACCACTAACATTCATTTGTGGCTTTGCAGATAACACATATGTACAAACATGTGTGTGTACATTGAATGATTGACAATTGTTCTGATTATAAAATACTAAATAAGATTAATGCACTCAGTAAAGTAAAAAGCTACAAAATAATTGTTGTTGTTGTTATTGATACATGACGTCGAGTCTCTTGTGTCTCATAGCAACCCTCTGTACAAAAGCAGTGAACTCTGCTTTATTATGTGCCAATCTTACTGTCTCTGATACACCTACCCCCATTACCCCAGTCACTGAATCAATCCCTCTCATCAAGGATCTTCCTCTTCTGCGCTGTCCCTCCACCATCCCCAAGCATAATGTCCCTCCCCATGCACTGGTTCCTCCTTGCAACATGCTCAAAGTATGTCAAGCAGATCTACAAAAGCCTTGCCTCCAAGGAGCAACCTGAATTCATCCTCTCCAGGGTGAACCTGTCTGTTCACGCAGCACTGGTGGTCTAGTGACAAGAAGCTGCACGGCAATACAAAGGCATGTATATCGAAGCTGCACAGCAATACAAAGGCATGTATATCGAAGCTACCAGCTGCTTTGCAGGAGAAGGATGAGAAATCTTCTGGCCTCTGGAAACCTGCCAGAGGGTCAGCTCTGGGTCGGTTCCTACTCTGTGGTGTACAACCATAACAACAACAAAATAATTAAATAAATAAATTCTCTTTATGCATTTACATTCATTTTTCTAAAGACTAAGTGATTGTTAGATCAATGCCAGGAGGAGGATTTTTTGCTTTCATAACAGGGAGGGAGGGAAGGATTTGAAAAAGGATGACTTAGAAAGGGAACTTTCTGAGAGCTAGAGTGTGTGTATTGGGATATTGTACATGGATAAAAACCAATACCAAACCCATTGCCATGGAGTCAATTTCAACTCCTGGCAATTCTCTTTCAGGTTTCTGAGGTTGTAAATCTTAACAGGCACTACAGCCGTAGATTCTAACTACATGCCCACAGAGTTCATACTTATTCACAAGCATCATACTTACTCCTTGCCACAGAATCAGAACCTTCTCATAGCTTTTAGAGGCAGTAAATCACACAGGAGGAGGAGATCAGTACATCTTTCTTCCTTGGAGCCGCTGGTAGATTTGATCTTCCAGAGAGGTGCCACGTTTGAGTTAGCAGCACACCACCTCACAGACTGTGCCACAAACTAGGGATTTTCAGTTAAGCAAAGGAAACGTGACATTGAAAACCACCTGGAGACTTTACAAACCACATTCCTCTCACTTTCTCAAAATTCTTCTGCCCAGTGGAGGATTGTATGAATAGACTGAATACATGACATGAGTAGTTTTGCTAGGGTTCTCAGTTCAGAACCACTGTTAACAGGCTTGTAATAGAAAACAAAAAGCTGGCAAGAGATAGAAGTCTGAACTACTCTTGGCAGTATTTCTGTGTTGGTCTATTTTGTTCAGGCTAATCACTGCAACTTTCTTGCATGTTAAAGGAGGATAATAAGAATAAGAATACATACTGCAGCCATGTTATAAAGATTAATATTAAACTCTTTGACCTTCCCAGGGGGGGGAAAGCATCAGATTAAGATAAAAGAATCTAGCAAAGCCAAAAATATCCTATCATTTCAAATTTGCTTAATAAGAAAATGAGTCAGTAGTGTGAATTAATTCAGGTTCTCAGCTCTAAGCAGATTGAGATTCAACTGAAAAAGCAGAGCCTACAAGAAGAATAATTTTTAGTAATAGATGGCTTATAAATCTTCAATGACTAACCTTGTTGCAGCCAATTTTATCTGCCCTCCTACCACATTTCTTTGATGTTTCCTCCTGTGCCTATGTTCAAGAACATATGGTTAGTTTTAACCTTGAGAAGGTTAAACAAGAGCATGTTTATATTTTTTATTCTTTTCTCTATTTGCAATAACAACGTTAAGCATAACTTAGCAAATGCTGCTTGTATGTAATATGTGTGTAATTAGATATAATGAAAGTATTAAAAATATTAGAGAATGAAAAGGGGCCAATGTAATGGTTCCGATTATTTTTCAAATGAATTTTCTTTTAAAATGATAACAAAATCTGTTTCCTGAATATATTATTAAATTTGAAAATGAGAAGAATTAACTAGAAAGTAAAAAAATAATCTTGTATGGCTCAATTTCATATGACCAAAAGTCTCTCTTACCAAAAAACAAACAAAAACCTTGCATGAAGTATTTTAATTCACAAAAATATGTGTGTTTTACTCAGTTATAATTTTCTCCCTCAGAACTCTTCATATTTTTAAAAGAGAGAGGATTTGAGAGAGATATTTTAAAAGTCAGATTTAGAAAAAATAATAAAACATACTGTATCCTTTTATGAAACTAGACCAGATTAGATAAATGAAGCTTTCAGGAAACATTGTGTCTGTGTTGTGTGTGGTGAAGCTTATAGACTACCACTGTTTATCTGCTTTTACTATCCTATCTTTCAGAGTAAATCATTCAGGCACACATAAGTAGTAGAGTCTCTGTTACAAGTGCTTTTCTCTTTCTTTGAGCAAAGCAAGAGGAAAGAGAGAAATATTTCTTTCTAGGACCAAAACTCAACTCGTAATTTATGTTTTACAATTATTGCTTTCTTCTAGATAGTTTTTTAAAGTCCACTTGTCAGAACAAAAAGAATCCTGTCTCAAATCTTAACTTCATCACCAACTAGGAGATGATCTTGTTATAGTGCCTAGCCCTTCACAATATTATTCATTCTTTAATATCAAAAGTAAATAACTGTGGGTGGAGGCTGGGTAGCTGGGGTAGATTATGGGGCAGATGAAGGTGTGCTGGGACAAGGAAAGTAGAATACATTTTTTGCTTAACTTACAAAGTTCTAAAATGCTAGAAAATTTGTCTTATTATTTCTAGTATATAGTATCTCTATTGCAATATGCATAAATTATTTCCTAGAAAAGTATTCATTTTTATTTAAATTATCTAATTTCTCTATATACTAAAATTAAAATGTGTACATTAACAGTTACTATTTGGTTGTTTCATTGTCTTGGGGTTTGGTTTTTTAAACAATTTAGTGATGATTCATTTGTACACTAAAAATGGGAAATATTTCATTCATCACACGTTGGAAGCAATCTAAACTGTGTTTAAGAACATTATCTCCCAACAAATGGACCGAATTTGCCCTCTGTTTTTTACACAATGATCTTTCCTAATGGTAATTGTCAGTAAATACAGTGAATAATAAGTGTGTCTAAAGTCATAGCAGTTCATTTGCTTTTGAATGTTTTTGCCATCATTTCCACATTCTTTTGCAACAGGCTTTTGTATTTGAATAATTGTATGCAGTTGCTCTACTGAATAGAAAATTGTCACCAAAGAAACACAAGGAGAATGTTAGCAGTAAGGCTAATCTATAGCTGTGGCCTTTCTTAATGAGTGTTGCTGGGAAACTTTTCAGAACCCTGCAGGGAAATGCATGTTTTTGTAAGAAAAATGTCTCAAGCTGTTAAAACTGATAGAATTTCAGAAATGCCATAAGTTCAACTGGCAGTAGATTTGTAGGTTTTATAAGCAAAATGTTTAAAGAAAAAGGGGGGGGGACCTTCTTTAAAATATTCTTTGGAATAAAATTTAATCTTGGATGAAGAGCCATCAGTTATAAGAAACTCAAAATAAATCTGACCCCAAATGCTTATTCAGTGGCTGCTGAATAGGAGTTGTAAATTGGGCTAATTTCAATATATTTGTCACCAGTTTGAAAAGCATAGAAACTCAATAAAATGTTATTTTATTTAAAAAGACCATCTAATATTTTTATTAAAAAATCTTGTAAAATCAGAATCCCTTCTAAAACATTATATACGGGAAAAGTTTTAGCATTTAGCATTCATGATATATTTTTGGCTTATATAGTAAAATACTTATTTAAATCAATCAAGTGTCCAATAAAGTAAAAACTATTTTATACTATTAAAGATTTCTTTGAATTGTGATACTTACGAATATTGAAGGTATCATGAACTACTAATTGAACAAAAAAATATTAGTTAGAAAAAATGCAGTCAGAATGTTCCTTAGAAGCAAGGATGGTAAGATTTTATCTCACATACTTTAGCCATATAATTAGGAAGGGCCAGTTTCTGAAGAAGTACATCATGCTTGGAAAAATAGCAGGTTAGTGAAAGAGAGGAAGACCTTCATTTAGCTGAATTTATACAGTGACTCCAACAATGAATTCTTTTAAGTAACTTTAATGAACATTTACAGAGATTTTGGATTTTCATTCAGTCATTGTTGCATTTTTTTCTTTACCCTCCTCCCCCAGTTAGCTCCTCTCCTTGAAAAGCAAAAGATAAACTTCTTCGTTGGTATACAATCCCCCCGACCCCCGACCCTGAACTGACCCCCGACCCTGAACCAACCCCCCACCTCATGCACTCCGCTATGCAACCTTAATACTGGATTCCTGTGATAATCATAATATACGATCATATATCACTTTTAAACTGTTCTTTCTCTCATCTGTTTCAATTCAGTATACATAATCTATCCAGTTTTTCTCAATCTTACCCCAAACTTGATGTCAGTCACTTTCTACAACAGTGGCACCATGCAGTATTTGTCCTTTTGTGACTGAGATATTTTACTCAGCATGTTCTCCAGGATCACCCATTTTGAATAACATTGCATGAATTCCTTGTTTTTCAATGCAGCGTAGTATTCCATTGTGTGAATATACCACAACTTCTTTATCCATTCGTTTGTTGATGGGCACTTAGGTTGTTTCCAACTCCTTGCTATTGTGAACAAAGCTACGATGAACATGGGTGTGCATATATCTGCTTGGATGTCAGTTATGGTCTCTTTGGGTCAAATGGTATCTCTATTTGCAACTTTTTGAGAAAGCGCCACACCACTTTCCACAATGGTTGCACCATTTTACACTCCCACCAACAGTGAATACAGGTTCCAGTTTCTCCCCAACCTCGCCAGCATTTGTTGCTTGCTGTTGTTCTGTTAAATTTTGATATTCTGACTGGGGTGAGATGATTATCTCATCATTGTTTTTATTTTTAATCTCTCTTAGAGCTAGGGATTTTGAACATTTCTTCATGTGCTTGTTGGCCAACTGAATGTCTTCTTTGGTGAAGTGTCTGTTCATATTCTGTGCCCATTTTTCAATTGGATTATTTACCTTTATCTTGTTGTGGTGCTCAAGTATTTTATAAATTCTAGATATAAGTCCCTTATCTGATATGTAATTGCCAAATACTTTTCCCAGTCTGTGGCTTCCCTTTTTACCCTTTTGAAGAAGTTTTTAGATGTGCATTGGGATTTGATTCTTAGACGGTCCCATTCATCTCTTTTATCTTCTCCTGCTTGTAGATTTTTCAGGCTATTTGGAAGACTCTTTATGTTGTGGATTAGAACTACTAGAGTTTGTCCAAGTTTTTCATTAATGAAGCTTATAGTCCTTGGTTTTAGTCCTAGGTCCGTGATCTACCTTGAGTTGTTTTTTTTCTAAGGAGTGAAGTGTGGATCTTGCTTGAGTCTTCTGCAGATATTTTTTCCAATTTTGCCAACACCATTTGTTAAAAAGGCTGTTGTTTCCCCAATTAATTGATTTCATCTCCTTGTCAAAAGTCAGTTGACCATAGGTAGATGGGCTGATTTCTGGGTTCTCAATTCTATTCCATTGATCTATGTGTCTGTCATTGTACCAGTACCATGCTGGCTTAACCACCATGGCAGTGTAGTAGAATTTGAAATCGGAGAGTGAGATGCCCCCTACTTATTTTTTATTTTTAAGAAGTGTTTTGCTTATTCAGGGCTTCTTTCCATTCCGAATGAAACTGGAAGTTACCTTTTCCATCGCGCTGAAGAATAGGATTGGTATTTGTATTGAGATTGCATTGAACGTGTAAATTGCCTTTGGTAGTATTGCCATTTTCACTATATTGAGTCTTTCTATCCATGAGCAAGAGATATTTTTCCACTTCTCCAGTGCAACAATGAACCCAGCGGTGATTCTAAAGATTGCACAGAATCAGGCAGGGCTTTGTTCTGGTTGTACACAGTGTCTCTATGAATTGAAATATTGCAACAGCACCTAATAATTATAACATTGAGTAAAGAAATCTATAGCATGCCAAACATGATTTGGAATTGAAAAAACTCAAGAGTATTCGTGAATTCCATATGTACATTGTTATTTGTAAATTCTAAAAAAAACAAAAACAAAAACACCCCACAGTTTCAGAGAAGATTTTATGACCTAAATTAGGGAACATTGGAAAATCTACCTTAACAGATTGTAAGGCCGCACCGGTGCCCTATGGTAAGGAACTGCACTGCCAATCTAAAAGCATGTGGTTGGAATCCACTAGCTGCTCTGGGAGAAAATTATGGACAATCTACTCCCAAGCGATGTATAGCTTTCAATAACCCAGTGGAAGGTCAGCTAAGACGTGTTTCCCACTCAATATTATATAAAACCAAGAAATTACATAAATTATACTTAGACCGGTAAGCAGTAGTCAGAACAGAGCAAGGAAAAACTGCATGTTTAAAATTGGGTAGGGTGTGTGTCAGGGATGTGTCCTATTACCATACCTTTCGATCTATATGCGGAGCAAATATGTAGTTGTTGTTATTACTTGCTGTCGAGTCACTTGCAACTCATAGTGACCCTATGTACAAGAGCCCTAAATGCTGCTCCATCCTGTGCACCTCACCGTCTCCAACAGACTCATTCCCACCACCCCAGTTACAGAATCGATCCATCTCATCGAGTGTCTTCCTCTCCTGTGCCGTCCCTCCACTCTCCCAAACATCTTGTCCCTCTCCAAGGGCAAATCCCTCCTTGCAGCATGCTCAAAGTATGTCAGATGAAGCTTCAGATTCCTTGACTCGAAGGAGCACTCCAGCTTCACCCTCTCTAGGACAAACCTGTTTGTTCTCCTAGCAATCCATGGTATATTCAACACTCTTCTCCAACACCACCGCTCAAAGGCATCAATTCTCTTTCTATCATCCCTATTCACTGTCCAACTCTCCAATGCATAGCACACAATTGCAAAGACTATTGCTCAGATCAGGTGCACCTTAGTCTCCAGCCTGGTGTCATTGCTCTGCAGTACTCTTAAGAGGTCCCTCACAGCTGACTTTCCCAATACAACTTGTCTCTTGATTTCCTGGCTGCTGTTACCAAGAGTGTTGACCATGGAGCCAAGTAAACTAAAATTGTTAACTATCTCAATCTCTTCACCATCCATACTGATGCTGCCAGTTGGCCCAGTAGTAAGATTCTTTGTCTTCTTGATGTTGAACTTCATTTCGTATTGAAGTCTGCAGTCCTTGACCTTCTGCAGCAAGAGCTTCAGGTCCTCGTCAGTTTCAGCAAGTAGGGTTGTGTCATCTGCATAAAGCAGGTTGTTGATGACTCTTCCACCAATCCTGATGCCACATTACTCCTCGTATGGACCAGCGTCTCGGATGATCTGCACACGGATTGAAAAAGTATGGAGACAGAATACATCCCTGCCAAACTCCCTTCTTGATTTTGAACCATGTAGTGTCTCCTTGCTCTGTTCTGACGACTGCCTCTTGGTCCAAGTATAGGTTTCGCATAAGCCCAATCAAATGTTCTGGGATTTCCATTCTTCTCAGAGTCAGCAATAGCTTATTGTAATCCACACAGTCAAAAGCCTTTGCATAGGCTGGGCTATGTGAGGAGGAATGTGGCGTCTAGATTGGAGGAAGACTCATGAACAACCTGCATTATGCACATGTCACAACCTTGCTTGCCAAAACAGAGGATGACCTGAGATGCTTGCTGCAGAAGGTAGAGGACTGCAGCCTGTAACATGAATTGAAGCTCAACATTAAGGAAACAATAATTCTCACCACCGAGCTGATTGGCAGCATCATGACAGACGGTGAAGAGATCGAGATTGTTAATAGCTTTAGTTTGCTTGGCTCCACAATCAACACTCTTAGCACCGAGGAAATAAAAATACGAATTGCATTGGGAAAGTCTGCTGTCAGGGACATCTCCAGAGTACTGAAGAGCAACAGTGTCTTTCTGGACACTAAAGTGTGCCTGATCTAGGCCATGGTCTTCACAGTTACATGCTATGTATCCAAAAGCTGGACAATGGCTAGAAATGATAGAATTGATCAGGAGAAGAGTATTGAATATACTATGGACTGCTAAGAGAACAAACAGATTCATCCTAGAGAGGATGAAACCAGGCTTCTCCTTGGATGCAAGGATTCTGAAGCTCTGCCTGACCTCCCTTGAGCATGTTGCAAGGACGGACCAGTCCTTGGAGAGGGATATCAATGCTTGGGAAGGTGGACGGGCAGCAAAAGAGAGGAAGACTCTCAATGAGATGGAGTGACTGGAGTAATTGGGGTAGGTGTGTCAGAGACAATTAGGTTGGCTCAGGATAGAGCAAGGTTCAGAGCTGTTGTACATATGGTTGCTATGAGTCACAGAAGCCTCAACAGGGCAAAACAACAACAGCAGATAGTTAAGCACATGAGCATGTATGCTATTTTTAATTACTTCTGCGTTTATGAAAAAAATTATGACTTCTTATCGATATTTCACTGTTCTTATCATTCTTATGTAAAAATTCTAGCAAGTGGTATTTAGATAGAATAATGCATCTGAGGCTTTCTACATATTATTTTCTAAGCATAGATGTCAAATATCCCCCTAAATGAGCCATTTTGTGAGTTTTATTAACTAGAAAACACTCTGGTTAAAAATAAGGCAAAAATTAGGTTCAAATTCTAGCCATGACTTACTTTTCTTGCAAAGTAGCTCTCAAGAGATATTAAAGAAGCCACAATACAATACAAGAGATATAAAAGAAGCTACAGTAGAACTTTGCCATAACTCCAGTTCACTGTCTATTCGGCAAATCAATGAAGCAACTCTGTCTTGATATATGAACCAGTTTGTAACGAATGCTGACAGTAGTGACTGTTCTTTTTACTAGCACTGATGCCTTCAGAGGAGACAAACCCTCACTCCCATTCGTTTGCTGTATTTAAGATATATAATTGGTTAGGCTTCAGAGCTATTTCTCAAATTTTTCTCCCAAAAATCAGAATGGTGAGAAAGGAATACTTCTATGTGATTGATGTCACATAGTGACTTTTTCATTTTAACACAAGGAATTGGGACGGCTGCTGCGCGATTGCTGATTTTGGTTAAGCAGAGCTCCTGTTTCCTAAGCAGCACAGAGCTGGGGACTGCTCTCTGGGAGCCACACTATACCAGCTGGAATTCTGGTTGTTCTGTTTGTTCATGCGTAAATCTTGCATTAAGTAACATTAGGTTTAGAAATCAAGGCTAAACTTTCAAACTGCAGCCTTTGAATTTTCAGCTTCATTTTCAAATGCAGGCAAAGGGTCTGCTTTCCTCTCCTCCCCTTTTTATTTTTATTAATCTGGAGAGTTTTCAGGCAAATTTCAGGCACATTAAATGTGAAGGGAGAGTAAGGTGATAACTCGTACAAATTCATATGTTTTTGAAAATGGTTCTAATGATTCATTTTCATCAAACCCCTCACTTTTATAGATGAGGACACTGAAATAGAAAAAGTAATTAAATGATTAAAGTAGCTAATTAGCATTACAGCTGGCACAAGTACTTGACTTCCTCAAGTTATTTGATGCTTTGTGGATTTCATGTAGCTAACTTCTGTGTCATAAAGTGATACAAAGGAGAGGAAGAACATAAAAAAGTTGGACTGACCCAGTAACTGTAACAGTGGGCTGGAGCATGGCGGAGCGTGTTATGGTGGCACAGAATAGGGCAAAGTTTGCATCTGCTGTTCATAGAGTCACTGTGAGTCACAGGTGATTCAGTGACAGCCACTACACAACTTCTATATAAAGAAAAAAACCCCTTCTCTTTCATAAGTAGACTTAGGTTTCATTCCATGCAATTTGTACACAGGAAATGTATGTGTTCCAAGTGCCTTGATGGCACAAAACAACAACAACGAGAGTCAAAACTGCAAAAGGCTACAGGGACAGAGTCCTAGGACACTAAAGTGGCAACCTCCACAGACGCCTGCCCGTGAACATTGCTTAGCTTCACTTTTTACCTAGGCCAAGATAAACACTATGAGAAAACTATATCCAATTACAATTTCTTGCCAAAGCCAGTTTACAGAGTAAGGAAGAATCTCTCCAGGGAAATTTATTTTGCTTGAAATACAAAAAGTAATATAATTAAAGTATCTGTGATCCATCTACTAAGGAGATTTATACTTAGAAATTGTCATGGCTGTTTCAAGCCCAGCAGGACTTTCTTTTCATGTGTTGAAAGCTCCAGTGTATTTAGTCTTAGCTTGAACTGCCCGTCTTAAAAATCTATTCTTTCTCACTCCTCTCCTGGCTTCATTACTCTATCATCTTAACTATATCTTTATCCTCCCTTTTTCTTTTCTTTTTTAGACCCTGTACTGAGACCATCTTTCTCACTCGCTGAGCAAGCTGCCCTTCCTTTTTTTCATTTTTGTTGCAATAATGTGAACGTACCTAAAGTCATTTCATTCTTTAGGACCAGCAAGTCAGAACTGATCCTTAGCTGACCTTCCATCAGTTTTTTCAGAGGCAGTAAATCACAAGGGAGGGAGCTTTGGTGGCCTAGGGGCAAGAAGCTGAGCTGCAATCCCGAAGGCACATGGTTCAAGACCACCAGCCATTCCATGGGAGGATGGGCAGTCCCCTCCCGTGCGATTAACTGCCTCTGAAAACCTGCTGGAAGGTCAGCTATAGGTTGGTTGCGACTCGACAATAAACAACAATAACAAATCACAGGGGAGGAGAGACTGTTCATCCTTCTCCAGCAGAACAGCTAGTGGATTAGAACTTTACTCACTGTAATCCTAAAGGCATATGGTTCAAATGCATCAATTGCTTCAAGGAAGAATGGGCAGTCTCCTCCCATGGCATTTACTGCCTTTGAAAACACACTGGGTTGGTTCAGACTCTGTGGTCAGCAAACAACAACAGCAAATGTCATTTTAGTGCTTCATAAACAGTCTTATTGTCCTGGTTTAGCTCTTGTATTCTCACTTTGGTTTTGCTTCTCACAAATGCAGCTGGAAATGTTTCTTTTAGTATACTCACTCCAATCCTATAGGCAGCATAACACCACCTGCAACAAGCTGTAATGAGAATTCTTTCCACATTAAAAGGAAATATATTTCCACAGCTCCCAGGATAATAGCTATTAGTTTGTAAACTAGTTGTGCTATCATATCTCAGAGCCTTGCTTGTTGTTCCATTTCATTAATGCAGTAAATTTCTGAGAAGTCAGAATCATTTAAGAAACACACCTCTATTGGTCTTTCTCCTAATAAAATAACTAACCAGAATATAATTAGCCTATCACTCTCTGCCTTTTCCTTATCTTTCTCTTTCTTACTGAAGTCCTGATAATAGCCTTTCACCAGGACAAATAAAGTGGAACAGTACCTTATACAGTGGTTCTCAACCCAGGCTACTCATCAGAATCACCCGTAGAGCCATTTACAGCTAAACGTCTTGGGCCTCAACCGTGAAATTGACTGAATTACAACTTTTGAGGACGAGCTTAGGGACCTGGAGTTGTTACAGAGATTCACAAGTGATGCTGATACATAGCCAGGGTTGAGTCACATAGTTTACACATAGCTATAAAGACAGACTTTATAAAATGATACTGTGTTTCATCACAAGTAGATAAATCGGCTGTCCACACAATAACAGGGAAGTATTTATTTATAGTCACTCTATTCTTCTTCATTAGCTTGGCTAAAATTTAATTCATGTTTGATTCTTATAACAACCTTATGGACTGTATTATTACCTCCCCTGCCATTGCCATTTTCCTGGTAAAGAAATTGTCAATATTCTAGGATTTCTTCTAAATTAAAAATTTAGGTTTAATTAAAATCTAATTTACTTAGAAAGCACCTCTAAAATGAAACTGATTTGGATGGAAAGCTGCTAAATCATGAAAGCAAAGAGATCATTTGGGTCCATATTTTGTCAAAAGTTAAAAATACTGCTTCTCTACCTGTGATTGTTGGTTAATTTTTAAAAAATAATGATTATTGTTCTGTGACACTGATGTGTCAAATACGTTAATGGCTGGTTACCCAATGCAGACAGAGAGTAGGGTGGAGCTCCCTGATTAAAACAAGCTTGGAAGCGGAAGTGGCATCCACTTCCGTAACAGCTTGCCGCTGCAAACCCTATTAACCTGGGGAGAGGATGAGAGACACCCAAGCATCGAGGACTCTCCTTCATAGGAGAGTCGACGGCATTAACAACGACCACCACCACCTGTGATTATTGGCTAATTTTTAAAAATAATAATTATTGTTGGTCACTTAATTTCTGTTTTCCTCAAATATTGTTGTCATGTGCATCCTGAAGCAAATACATTTAGCTTACCTCAAATCCATGATGAACTCAAGTAAAAGAAACAACCTTTCTTTTGGCAGTAACCTGATCATCTGTGGAAGACAAATGATCCTTCAAGGCAAATGTAGTTTGCTTACTCAGTCTTTGCTCCATCCCATATGTAATTATTTGCATACCTTGGGGGGGGGTGGGGTGGAAAGCTAAAATATCTTAAATAATTTTAATTATTTCAAGATGTATATTAAGATAAAAGAGAGCTTACAGACACCTTTTTTAGAGGTTTTATTTGCATGTGCTTTGGGTTTTGTTGGTTTGGGATATTTTTTAGGATAGTGTCTTAACGCAAACAAGTTTATTTTGTTCCACTTAAGAATTTTTTTAAAGAAAGGTGGGGAGCAAAAAGAAGAAATAGTTCAGAGCTGCCTATGCAAAATGTTTTCTGAATAATTGTTGGTAATAATTACATAGTTGTGTTTATACTGTCAGGAGCCACGGTTTGCACGGTGGATAAATTGCTCACCAAAAGTTTGGTGCTTTGAACAGGAAAAATGTAGCGGTCCACCTCTGAGATTTACAGCCTTGGAAGCCTTAGAGGACAATTGTAGTTTGTCCTGTCAGGTTTCTATGAGTTGGAATCAGCATAGATTTCTGGTGGTGGTTTATTACATATCATTAAAAGACTTTTTGTCATCTTTTGTTGCAGCATTAGGTAAAATAAGCAAAATGAATTATCGTGTTTGTATGTTGTTGTCTTTGCTAACCAATCCATAACTGACCCTCCACTGGATTTCCCAAAGCTATAAGTTGCATGGGAGGAGATTGCCTGTTTTCATCCTGTGAAATAGCTGGTGAATTTCAACTGCTTGTTGTTGGGTTGGCAACATTAACTCCTTACTCTCTGGGGCCACCAGAGCTCTCTCATTGTTACTTAGAGGTACCTATTCTAGATTTTTATTGGTTTTGTGCAGTTGGTGACAGGAAAGGAAATAGACCAAAACATCTGAAATTTTTAGTTAGATATTTATAGAAAATTTCCTCCTGAGGTAAATGAGCATTAATATTTATAGAAATATTGTCAAAATGTGAATACTAGTCTACAATAGATTTATTATGACAAATAAAACAGAAGAGTAATTTGTACTTGTCATCATACTAATTTATTCCCCAGGTTTGATGTTATATTTTAGTAATACACCTAACAGTTTTTTCCTACTAGATTATTTTTAGAATTCACACACACACACACACACACACACGCTCCACAAAGTTGGAGTATATAAAATAAAATACTTTTTTAGAGGACACTAGAGGCTTAAAAATATTGTTGTTGTTGTTAGGAGCCGATGAGTCTAGTACTGCTCATAGCAACCCTGTGAACAAAAGATCTGAACCCTGTCCTATCCTGTGCAATCCTCACACTTCCTGACACACAAGGGTCCATCGCAGCAGTCACTGTGCCAGTCCACCTGGTTGAGGTTCTTCCTCTCCTTCGCTGACCCTCCACCCTTCCCAGCATCATGTCACTGTCCAAGGAATGTCCTGTCCTAGCAACATGTCTAAGGTGTGTGAGGCAAAGCTTCATCATTCTTGCCTCCAAAATACACTTCGGCCCCACCCTCTCCAAGACGTATCTATTTGTTCTTTGGCCATCCATGGGATGTTAAATATACCACAGCTCAAAGCTGTCAGTTCTTTTTCTGTCATCCTTACTCATTGTCCAGCTCTCAGGTGCATAGAAAGTGATCAAGAAAGACTATGGCCTGAATCAGGAACACCTTAGTCCTCAAACTGACATCATTACTCCTCAATAATTTCGAGAGTTCCCTAACTTCAGCTTTTCCCAATGCAACGTGTCTCCTTATTTCCTGACTGCTGGTAACAAAATAAACTTAATTGGTAACAAAATAAACTCATTGGAAGTTTATTTAATTTTCCATGATATTTGGATGAAATAATTTCTGACAAGGTTTGGGAATCATCATAATGTTTACTTTTATAGCCATTGGGTCATAAATCTATGGTCTCTATTGTCTTCAGTAATTTTGACAAGTGTAAACCCTTAACTTTAACTCTAAAAATTGTAGTACTACATTAATAATGGAGACCCAGTCGTATAGGTACTTCATAAGGTAGCTGTGAGTTGTAGTCGTATTCAACAGCGACTAACAGCAACAAGGGGTGTCATAGGGGACTCTGGTGGTCTAGTCCTTAGGGCATTGCGTTGCTAACCAAAAGGTAGCACTTCTCTGTTGGTTCAAATCCACCAGCATCTCAGTAAGAAAAAGATGGGCATCCTCCTCCCCTAAGAGTTACAGCCTCTGAAAACCCACTGAGGGTTCAGCTAGGAGTCAGTTCTGAATCAGCGATGAGTTTGAGTGATATGGTGCTGCTCTTCTGAAAGGTGTTTCACTGAAATTAAAAGGCTGCATCTAAAAAAAAAAAAACAACAACAACTGCATCTCTGGTTGTTTTAACTTATCAACTTTTCCACTGGAAGAAGGTGGTCTATCTCTTCCTGTTAAAATTTGCAGCCTTGGGAACCAGGTAGAGGGTTACTATGAGTCAGGACCAGCTCCCAGCTGTGAGTGAGGGTAATGATAGTTCTGTTATTTTGAATTGACTTGTCAGTACACAATAGTTAATGCACTCAGATGTTAGCTGCAAGTTCACTCAGAAGAAGAATTTAACCAAATACTTTGGAAAAATTATCCTTTGAAAACCCCACAGAAAATTGTACTCTAATACACCATGAGTTTGTGTCAACTCAACAGCAACTAGTTATTTTTTTGGCCAAACCACAAATTCTATTTAGAATAGTATGCTTCTGGTTTATATTGGAATATTTAAAATGCTAGAATATGTTTTATACAAACCAAATATCATTCTCAATTAAAAATATTTCTTTTAATCTCCAAATTATAAAATTTGAAGATTTCTCTTTCTTTGTGTATCTTTGGAAAGCATTTAGCATTTTTAAATGTATGATTGAATCATTTTGCTGCCTTCATGAATTGTATTTAAATAAGAATGGTAATCAGAATAAGCGTTTTAAGTATATGAGTAGGGTAATGTTAGTTTTTAGATATGTAATTGTGTAGATTTCTCATGTAATTTTCCAATATGATAGAACTTTAAAATCCAAATTAGTACTAGAATTATATGAAAGCTGAGGAATGACTATCTCATTTTCTTAAACGTATTGTTTGACTGAGTCCTCAAAAAAAGCCTGCTTCTTTTTGGGTGACTTCTTGTTGTTGTGGATTGCCTTCAACTCAAGCATGACTAATAGCAACCCTATGAAGAAAAGGCCTGAAACCCCTCTAAAGCTATTGACATTTATCAGTTCATAGAGTTTCTGGAGGCAAGTTGTTTAAGAAGTGGATGACACTTTTACTTCCAAATCTGTCATAGAATGTTATTGGTTGCCTGTGATGTATAGTGACCCTATGTACAGCAGCTCTGAACTTTCCCTGTGCTGAACAAATATCACTAATTCTGACACACCAACCCTCATCTCCCCAGTTACTTTATCATTCCATCTCATCCAGGGTCTCCCTTAATTGTGCTGTCCATCTACTATTCTGAGAATGATATACTTCTCCAAGGACCAATCTCTCCAAAGGAAGTGCCCAAAGGAAGTGAGGTGGAGCTTCAAAATCCTAGCCTCCAAGGAGAGACTCGATTTCATCCTCTCCAATACAGACCTATTGGTTTTCTTGGCAGTCCATGGTATGTTCAAGACTCTACTCCAGCACCACTATTTGAAGGCATTTATTCTTCTTCTGTCATCCTTAGTCATTGTCCAACTCTCTGAAGCATAATTGAGAAAACCATGGCTTGGATTATATGCACCTTTGAATCCAGACCGACATTGTTGCTCTTCAGCATTCTGGAGAGTTCCTTGACAGCAAATTTCCCCAGTGCAGTTCGGCTTTTGATTTCCTTACTCCTGGTATTGAGAGTGTTGATTGTGGATCCTAGCAAGCTGTAATTGCTAACAACCTCCATCTTTTCTCCATCTACTATGGTGCTGTCAATTGGCCTAGTGGTGAGAATCTTTGTCTTCTTGATGTCGAGCTTTAATCCATGTTGAAGACTACAGTCCTTGACATTTTGCAGCAAGTGCTTTATATCTTCTTCAGTTTCAGCAAGCAAGGTTGTGTCATCTGCATATCGTAGGTTGTTAATGAGTCTCCCTCCAATCTTGATGCTACAATCCTCCTCCTAAAGCCCTGCTTCCTGAATGATCTATTATGCATACAGATTGAAACGTATGGGGACAGGATGTATCCCTGACACACTTCTTTTTTTATTTTTAACCATACAGTGTTTCCTTGTTCTGTTCTGAGGACTGCATCTTTGTCCAAGAATAGGGTTCACATAAGCACGATCAAGTGTTCTGTGATTCCCATTCCTCAAAATTAGCCACAATTTATTGCGATACACATGCCTTTGCACAGTCAATGAAACACATATAAACATTTTTCTGGTACTTTCTGCCTTCTGCCAAGATCCAACTGATGTTGGCAATGATGTCCCTAGGTCCATGACCTCTTCTAAACCCAGCTTGTATTTCTGCTAGTTATCTGTCAGTGTACTGTTCAGGTCTTTTCTGGATAATCTTCAGTAGGATTTTGCTAGTGTGTGATATTAGTGATATTGTTCGATAATTTCCACACTCTGTCGGGTCACCTTTTTTTGGAATGGGAATTAATAGGTATCTCTTCCAATCAGTTGGCCAAGTAGTTGTCCTCCAGATTTCTTGTCAAAACTTGGTGAGGCACAAGCAGGGCAGCATCTGTTTGCTGAAATATGTCAACTGGTATTTAATCAATTCCTGGGGCTTTATTTTTTCCCAAGTCCTTCAGAGCAATCTGAACTTCCTCCTCATCACATTGCTTCTTACTCATATGTTGTTTCTTCTTTAAAAAAAGACTATTTTATCTTTTTATTTTGTGTGTGTTTATGTACCGTTAAATTGGATCTGATTGGTACAGGAGGAGATTGTCCCTCATTTTCCAGCAGAGTATCTGATGGATTTGAACCATGCATCTCTAGGATTGCAGTGCAGCTTCTTGCCACTAGGCCACCAGAGCTTGTATGCTGTTTCTTGAAATTAATCTGTTTGGGTGAGTAGAAAGTCATATACAAAGTATTGTATTAGCAGTTCTACCAAGTAGCATGCATTGCCATTCCTGTTATACTTCTCTCTGAGCACTCACTGTTTGACATGATGACTCTGCCAGCATTTCAAGGCAGCTAGAGATCTGATTTCCTCACAGGCTTCCAGAACATCTTTGAAGAGTACACAGACAAGTATTGATAAATTCTGTCCTGGGGACTTGTGCCCTTTATTCTACAAGCCTTAAGACCCCTTGTTCTCAGCATGGAAGTGGTTCTCTGGATAGAAACCTCACATTGATTTTTCTGAGCAATCAATGGAGTGATTTAACTTTGCTCTTCTGTCATGCATGATTTCTCTCTGTTCATTAGAGGGAAATCTTTTCAACTTGACATTTAACACTGCTTTCCCTGAGTTTCCTTTTCACTCCTGAAATGGGCCACAGGCTATGAGGTCAGAGTGGGTTAATGACCAGAACACCTTACAGAGAGTTGAATCTGTAAATATAATCTCTTGATATCACTGGAATTTTTAAGTCTTAGTTTTATCCTCCATAAAATGAGGCAAGGAGATTATCATGGAAAATTTTTTGGTTAAATTTATCTACACATTTTACACTTCTGAAATATGGTACTTCAAGAATATCATCACCATCATAATAAGCATTGCCGTTGTGTTGTGGTTAGCTGTGCTCCTGTCAGCCTCTGCCTCACGGCAACTCTTTCATAAAAAAAATTATATTTTGAATGAAAATTTACAAAGCAAATTACTTTTTTAGTTCAGCCATTCATGCATTTTATTCTATAATGTTCACTTCAATACTTACAAGCTATCAAACTTTTCCCACTTTCCCCCTGTGATTCTGATTTCCATTAATCTCTGTCTCTCTGTGTCTTCCTTGACTTTACACATCTTGTACTGATCATCTCCTTATTGGATATTGTCTTTCCTTTCAAACCAAAGGTCAGGTTCAAATTCATCAGCAGCTCCTGGGGCTCAGATAGGCAATCTTCTTTATGGAATACAGCTTTGGGAATCCAAAGGAGAGTCAGCTATAATTCAGTTCTGCCTCAATGGCAATGATAAAAGATGATAAGAAAAAAGAAAAAAAATATGCGATATTTCTCTTTATAGTTTATCTTTTCAGAGTTCCATGCATGCTTATTCACTTTTGAAGTTTGTAATGGATAGAGATGAGCACAGTTTCTCCACTGTGTCTGACATTTTGATATTGGACTTCCAGCAGTGATGCTGGGACAGTGATGTGCTTGAGATCATCCAGCTTTCCATGATTAGAGCTTTGGGTATATAATGCTAAGTACATTCATCAGTTAAATGAACTAATTATAAATTAACATACTGTTGGTAACACAATGATAACAAGAATGCTGCCATGGAGATAAATTTTGGTATTTGTAAGACACCTTGATCTTTTTAAAATATCAAGTCTCTTGTGGCCATTGTCTTTCTCGTGAGTTTTATAGGTCTTACTCTGAATGAATAGTCTATGAATATGATTAAAACAAAATTGCAACTATTTTAACAAAATGCATAA
Organism: Elephantulus edwardii; assembly: GCF_000299155.1. Taxonomy (NCBI): domain Eukaryota; kingdom Metazoa; phylum Chordata; class Mammalia; order Macroscelidea; family Macroscelididae; genus Elephantulus; species Elephantulus edwardii. The sequence continues at coordinate 1,888,266 of NW_006400008.1, forward strand.
TAACCTATGAATTTCAATATTGATAAAATTATAAGACTCTTGTATAATGCAAAACTAATAAAAATTGTCTATTAAGCCAGTCAAATACAGAGGAATCTTTTATCAACCTTTTGAACCATAAACCAATATCATATTCAATTCACTGACCCCATGCTTGGTTAAGAATAGTATTTTCCTCAGGTTCACTCTATCGATACAGAGATTACGTCAATGGTGTGTGTAAAATTAAGTTGTTATATGTATCTTGTCTCTTTCTTTAAAAAAATGTGTACATGGCCATCCATATTTAAAAGCAGATTCTTATGTAAAATAGGAATTTTCAAGCTATTTACTTATTAGTATAATAATTTTTCTCTTTGCTGATTTTGTGGCAATTGACAATTTTCTCATTCAAGTTGTTGGTTACCATAAAAGTATATATAATTTTCATTCAATCAGGAAAGCTACAAATTGTATAGTTACCAGAAGTACATGTATCATTTTCTGTTAAGAAGTAAGGTAACAATGTTTACCCGTACACCAGAGACCTCACTGCTGTTGAGTCCAACTCATAGAGACCAACCATTGAATTTCTAAGGCTGAAGAAACTTATGGTAAGAAACTTCCAATCTTTATCTCTAAAAGTGACTGCTGGCTTGAAATAGTAATTGTTTACTTAGCAGTCCAATTATGTTACCTAGTTTTACAACATAGACAGTGGGCTGCTCCTAACCCAAATACTGACAACTAGAATTAACCAGAGGCTGTAAAAGAAACAAAAGGGCAGTATCCTCCCACAAATATACACAGCCTTGCAGATCCACTGGAGGATCACCATGAGTCAAATGGACTAAAAAAATAGGGGGTTTTATTTTGGAGATGGGCAATCTTAATCATAAGTATGTTGTTGTTGTTATGTCCATCGAGTTGTTTGCGACTCATTGTGACCCTATGTGCAACAGCCCTAAACTATGCTCTATCCTGTGCCAATCCCATTGCCTCTGACACACCCATCCTGATTACCCGAGTCACTGAGTCAATCCACCTCATAGAGGGTCTTCCCCTCCTGCGCTCTCCCTCTACCCCGCCAAGCATGATTTCCCTCTACAAGGACATGTCTCTCCTTACAACATGTCCAAAGTATGTCAGACGAAGCCCCAGAATCCTTGCCTCCAAGGAGTAGCCTGGTTTAACCCTCTCTAGGATGGATCTGTTTGTTTTCTTGGCAGTCCATGGAACATTCAACTTTATTAATAAAGCAAATGCATGAATAGATGTAAAGAATGGAACTGTGCACAGGCTAATTATGTGATTGTTCTATGTGGTAATAGTTAAGATGAATCTGGTATCTTGCACTAAAAGTACAAAGTAACTTGTGGTTTGCCCTTTATGTGAATTCTACTAGATTTTTCCACCCATTTACCAACAATGTTTGAGTAATGTATTTGTAAAACAACAATCATTAAATTATTAAATATATTTTATTCTTGTGTAAAGCTAAATATCTAAACATACCGCATCTCTCTCTTGCTCTTTCACACTTTTGTCCCCTGTGTCACTAACTGGAATGCCACTGCAGGAGAGCTGGTGTACATGCACGCACATGTATGCACAACCCACACACACACTCTAATAGCAACGAAAAAATAAAATTCTAATTAGTCAGAAAGTCTTTTACCCCAAACTTGTTTTGTTTCTGTCTTCTCAACTATCAATTGATTCTTCCCTTGTTGTTGTGTGCTGTCAAATTGACTGATTCAGTGACACAATGAACAAGTGAATCTGAACCTTTGCCATCCCTATCACCTCCAGTACACTTGAGCTCCTTGTTATAGTCACTGTGCCAGTCCATCTTGTTGCAAGACCTACTTTCTTACACTGACCCTATACCTTTTCAAGTACAATGGCCTTCTGTAAGGAATATACGCCCCTCCTGACAACATGCCCAAAGTGTGTGAGATGTAGTTTCACCATTCTTGCGTCCCAGGACCACTATGGATGCACTTTTTCCAAATCACATCTGTTTGTTCTCTTGGCAGTCCATGGGATATGCGGCAATCTTCTCCAACACCACAACTCAAAGGTGTAGATTCTTTGGCATCCCTAGTTATTGTCCAATTTTCAGGTCTATCGCAAGCAATGAAGAAGACCAGGGCTTTCATAAGGCTCACTTTAGTCTTTGAATTGACATCATTGCTCTTTCTTTGTCAGGCTCACCTCAGTCTTTAAGTTGACATCATGGTTTTCTGAAGAGGTCCCTGACAACAGTTTTCCAATGCCACTTGTTTTTTTGCTTTTTGTGGTTTTGTTTGTTTGTTAATTTTTAGGTGTTTGTTTGTTTGTTTGTTTTACTTCTGGTACTAAGGTTGTTCATTATGGATCGAAGAAAGAAAAAATAGTTGGCAACTTCAATCTTTTTTCTAGGACCATAATGTTAAAACCATCTGAATCCCTCTTTTCTTATTAACAAAATCACATTGCTCAAAGGCCTCATTTCTACTGCTGGATCATGTGTGTTGTGTGTGTGTGTGTGCGTGGTAACTGAAAAGTAAAATAGCTTTATTGTTGTTGTTGTTATTAAGTGCTGTCAAGTCATAGACGACTCATAGCGACCCTATGAATGAAAAACCAGAACACTTGTATAACTTTCATTATTTCTCCATGTTCATATAGTTTCTGGAGGCAAGCTGTTTCAGAGGCAAGCTATTTTGGAAGTGGATGCCACTCCTGCTTCCAAGCTTGTTTTAATTGGGGATCTCCACCAAATTATATCCACCATGGGTAACTATTATAGAATTTGATACATCAATGTCACAGGAAAAAAATGAGAACAACCAAGAAGTAAAAAAAGAAAAAGGAATGTAGGCAAATAGGCACACACGCACATTTACATCCAACCAATCAATGTTATAGGATTTGGTCTAAGTAACTGTAGGAATTCTTGTCTGAATTAGACAGTATTTTGAGAGTTATTATCATAGCTCCCTTTCTTCCCATCAGATACAAGAGATGTAGAGGTAAATGGCTTTCAGTTGCTGCCCTGAAGGAGACAGGCCAGTCAGTAGATCATTAGGATGGATGCAGTGTTGTGGTTGCTCAAACTGAGAAGAGGAAGGAAATGATTTTGAAAAAAAAAAAAGAGAAAGGAGAGGAAATAGAAAGGCTTCATAGAGGACATGATGTTGAATAAGGAATTTAATACAAATTTGCCCAAGCAGAAAAGACATATTGGAGTAGACAATAGCTAGCATTATGGAGCAATCACAAAAGATAATACAGGGGAAGGGAAGAATCTGGAAGCAGATTGAAATGGATCCCAAGTGGTGTGCTAAGGCAGTTAAATAAGAACTACATTGTAAGAAATGAAAGCAGCTGCAATATAAGGAAGAGAGTGTCATGAGTAGATACTGGAGATGGGAAACAAATAGAGAGGTAAGAGATGATGAATACTCAAGTAGACCAACCGTAAAGTGAAATAACCATGGGAGGAAAAGGAAGAGAGATCTGATATCAGACCAGCTTTCACAGCTATTCTCCACTGGCCCAGAGTAATTATTTTTTTCATTGTTCGTGGAGTATGAAGTCTCCTCTCTATATTTCTTATGACTGTTTGCTTTGTTACCATTTTTTAAAAATCTCTACATCTGTGAGAGTTCAGTCTCTTTAGACTCTTCCAATTAAAATTTGCTTTTTGTATAAATGTATATAAAATCATTTTATTATATTGAGTTTTCTGGAAAAGAAATGAGCTCACTTTGAATGGCAATTTTATTGATGATATTTAGCATAGAAAAAGAAATAGGAAAAATAAATTTAAAAATCTAGAAAGAAAGAAAAAATTGTTTCCAGGTGGCTTTTATTATATATCTGGAAAGCCTTTGTGTTAAATGTTTGTAGTACTCAAAGATTTGAAAAATTGTGTCAGCACTAAGGGCTGGTGCATAAAAGAGAAAACAAAGCAATGAACCAAGTGTGGAAATTTAAGACTTAAGAGGACCTTTGTACTAATTTCCCTTATTTTTTTTGTGGGTTCATTTTGTGAATTTTTAAATGTTCTTGTTGTGTACCTCAGAATCAGAATCAACCCATAGCTGACTCTCCAGTAGGTTTTTTAATCACATGGGAGGAGATTGCCCATCCTTCTCCCACAGAGCAGCTGGTGGCCTTGAACCATGTGCTACCAGGATTGCAGCACAGTTTCTTGCCACTAGGTCACCAGCTTTCATGGTCATTCACGTTCTCTGCATAACCATTAAGATAAAATGACTGTAATACCTTAAGTAAGTGGATAGGTGGCAGAAATTTCAAGTGAAATATTCTGTGCTAGTGAGAGTGGCCAATTGTGATTTACTGAGTTTTATTTATACATTGGTATCATATGGACAGGAAACTCTGGTAAGGAGCTGTGCTGCAATCCCTAAGGCTTGTGGTTCAAATTCACCAACTTCTCAATGGAAGAAAGATGTGCTATCTCCTCTTGGGCAAATGAAATGACTCTAAAAACCTACTGTCATGTCAGCTATGAGTCGATTCTGAGTCAAAGGTAAACACCAATATTTGATATTAGATAGACCATATGCCACCTAAATTCTCAATAGCCATGAGTCACCTGAGGCATACATGGTGAACTGTATTTTGTTTTATTGGAATAAAAAGGATGGCTATGAAAACTATTCTTTTTATGGAAATGGCAGTGTGATAGAGTGACTTTCTTCAGGAGGTGGGCTAAAAACAAAAGTAGAGACATTCAGAGCCAACAAATCTCTATTTAAAGGAACTGAAATAGATATTTTGAGAAAAACAAGGTCAAGGATATAAAAATATTATCTGTTTATACAATGAAGTGTTCACAGTTCCAAGTTGTACTTCAAAATGTCTGAGAAGGGAAAAACAAAAGTCAATGTTTGCTGGTACATAAACCTTTCACCTCTGGGAAAACACATTGGGTTCTAAGACAAACTAATTTTGTGAGTCTTACCCTTCAATCTCTGGGTCACAAAATAAACTTGTTGGGTTGTGCTTTGTTTTTTGTGGGTTTTTTTTGTTTGTTTGTGTGTGTGTTTTTTTATGTACCTGACGGTGCTCATGTCAAGAAGAAAAGAATTTAAAGTTCATCATGAAAGTAGTATACAATAACACAAGAGAGAGTGTGCACTGAGAAAGAAGTAGTTTTTCATGTGTGACCGTTGTCATTTTTTGGTTTTCTAGTCAGTTCCTATCAACATGCCTCTGGAAACTCTATGAACTTTGAGAAATGATAATAGTTATAGAAAGGCATCAGGTCTTTTGTTCATAGGGTAGCTATATGTAAGTCATGCTTAACTCGACAGCAATCAACATAACAACAGCCAAAATACTAAGATAAATCCAGTAAGAAAGATGAGGCTGTGTGTTTAAAGAAACCAATTAGGCTACAATAAAGTCTCTAAAGATCCTCTTGTAACATTCCTTCTTGCTCACTTACTGAGGGTGTTTCTGGACAGAACCATGTTACAACTGGACAAGAAGATCTGACCACTTACAAAGCATTCATGAGAGCAGATGGTTGGTCAAGAAAGGAAACCATATCCCCCAACTACACCAGGGAACTAGGTATGCACCCTATATACTCCAGCTCTGGTTGGTGACTTAGTGATAAGGAGTTGCGCTATCAGTCCAAAGGAACACAGTTCAAATCTGCCAGCTGCTCTACCAGAGAAAGATCGGCAATCTCTCCCACCATTTATTGCCTCTGACAATGTGCTGAGAGGTCATTGGGTTCCCAGTTACCAGTAGTTAACTAAAACAGTATCAAATATATGTAACCCAGTCTTCATCTGCTTACAAAAGAATTGGTTTTCTTCCCAGTCAAAAAGGGGAAATATTTAACGTGAACATCTTAAAACAGTATATATTCACTTATAGTGAGCATCCCATGGGAGGCTATTATGCTTCTCAGTTGTAGGGTGTAGGACTGGGATGCCAGGAATGTTAGGTTCTGACAAATATTGCCTCCTTTCAGAATCTTGCCAACTGAATACTTAAAATAGATTTAATTCCTTATGCAAAAGCTTCAAAAGTACATCAGAGCATGTATTATTACCATCCCTTCATAGTTTTTGTCTTTATTTCAGTTGAAATCCTCTAGGGAAAAAATACTCGAGTGTAAGATTAGTGAGTTACAAACAAAAAAGAGAGAAAGAAAGAAGAAATAAATGTTACTATATTTGTAACTCTAATTTCTCATTTGTCTAGAAACCATGAAGATGGTTTCCAAACAACACAGTTTACTTTAAGAAACAAGAAGGGTACATAAATGAAATTGCGTTATAATTCAGACATCACTGTTGTATAAACAGACAGTTTTTTTTTTCATGAAAAACCATATTTAATGACCTTCTTTTTTTAAACTTGATTTGTTTAGATTAATGAAGAGCCTTAAGATAAAACAGATAACATTATGTCATATAATGCACAATTACTAAGGTATTATATAAGGTACAATTATTAAAAAAGCCAGTTGTTGTGTACTGTTGAGTTAAAACCAACCTATAGCTGACCCTGTGGCTGATTTTTAGAGTCAGTTAATAGCACGGGAAAAGCTTGCCCATCCTTCTTCCACAGAGCAGCTGGTGGATTCCAATGTGAACTTTCAGGAGGCTACCAGAGACTCACTAATATTTTGTCAATAATGTGCTGTCAAGTTGCCTGTGACCCATAGCAACCCTATGTGCAGCAGCTCTAAAGCCTGTCGTGTCCTGAGCCAGTTTCACACACCAAGCACATCAACAACCAAAGCTCAGTTTCTATATTAATCCATCTCATCCAAGGTCTTCCTCTCCTGCGCTGTCTCTCCACCCTTCCAAGCAATTTGTCAAATAGGATTATTTGTAATAACTTTACTTATGACATCCTATAACTATTTTGAAGTTAATAAGATGATTTATTTCAGGGTTTCAAGACCAGCTCTTTCGTGAAGAAAGGAAAATCTATCACAAAATAAGAAAATGTCCTGAATGCTACAGAGTTTTCCCTTTTGAAGAAATAGTAATAATTGTGGAATAATGGTTTATAATAGTTAATTCATTGGCTCTTAATCAAAAGGCTAGCAGTTCAAACTCCCTTGGAGAATGACTCAGAGATCTGTTCCCATCAAGATTACCCCCTACAAAGCCCTAGCGGATGATTTTCTGTCATGTGGGGTCACCATGAATTGAAATCAATTTGACAGACTCTTAACATTTAGAGTTCTGTTCATTTACATTGCATTTCTCCAGTGGTAACTCTGCATGTGTAGTTTCTTGTGTGGTATTAACCATTGGTTTTGAAAAGGCTAAAATTTTTACTTCATTCAAATTTGGCCTAAACAATGAACTTCCCCATAAGATCAATAAAAAATGCAGAGAGAACTGTGTGTCTAACTATAAATTGCTCCTAGTTGCAGGGCAATTCTAATAATTTTAAACCCAAAATCCCAACGCACTGCCATCAACTTAGTTCTGACTCTGAGTGACCCTGCAGAACTGGTTCACAGGGATCTAAGGCCATGACTCTTCACAGAAGCAGACTTCCCGTCCTGCTCTCAGGATTAGAACCCCCAGGTTCTAACTGCAACCCCAGCGTCAGAATATTTTAGCCACTCTTCTATCAGGGCGTTTTGAGTTTCTCAAGTGCTGAGTATTTTAGCTTATTTATGTGAAATCTCTTCATTCATGCGTAACAAGAGGAAGTGGACACCATTGGGAAGAGGAAAACTGAAATAATTTTAAACAAATTAACAAATGACACTAAGTATCTAAATGCTAACCAAGTTCCAAATGGAGAAGAAGAAATTAAAATAAGCAATCTCATGAATTCAGACTGTGATCAGGGGACATTCAAATGAGTTTTGAAAAGAAGCAAGTAAACAGCTTCTTAAGTATAAGTCACTCCAAATATGAATCAATCTAAAAAAATACTCCAGAGCAGATGAAAAAGAAGGATATTTCTACCAGAGAGAAATGTTCAGATAAATTCTGTCAAAGGGTTTTTTTTAAGTCAATATGAAATTATCTGGGACCCAACAAAGACCTTTTCAGGTTGCTACATCAGTTAGTAGCAGCCATTAGCAATCTTGGAACCTTTCAGGAAAAGAAAAATTCAAAGGAGTTGTTGTTAATGCCATCAAGTAAAGTACAACGCATAGCCACACTATGAACAAAAGATCTGAACCGTGCCCTTTCCTGTGCTATACTTATCAACTCTGACACACTTGAGCCCATTGCTTCACTCACTGAATCAGTCCATCTTTTCAGAAGTCGTCCTCTCTTTCATTGATCCTCTGTCTTTCCAAGCATGATGTCCCTTGGTGAGGAATAGCCTCATTTAGCTACCTGTCCAAAGTATGAGAGATGAAGCTTCACTTTCTTTTCCTCCGAGAATCATCATGGCTGCACCTTCTCCTAGATATACCTGTTTGGTTTTTGACCAGTTCATGTGACATTCAGTACTCTCCTCCAACACCGCAATCTGAGACATCAGTTATTCTGTCTTCCTTATTTGTTGTCCGTCTCTCTGATGCAGAGCAGGTGACTGAGAAGACTATAGCCTGAATCAGGCACAACTGAGTCTTCAAACTGGCATTATTGCTATTAAGTATTTTGGAGAGGTTTCGAACAGACCATTTTGGTACTTAGAGTATCGACTCTCTTGCTCAATGAAATGGCGAGAATAATAATACCTACACCATAGTGTTATAGGAATTAAATGACACCCATGGGTTGGCATTCACACAATAGTGTCAGGGTTTTTCTTGCTTGTTAATTTTGAATTTGTTTGCTGTTTAGTTTGACGAAGTTCTACAGTATCAGCTTTCAAATAGCATAGCAGGTGCATTTTAGAGTTGTGGTTTGTTGTTAATCATATTTGTAGAGTTGATACACCTCACACCCATAAACATTACTTACTATCTATTGTAATTATTTTTAGAAAACAGAAGAAATAGTGATTAGGAATATAAGCTGAGCAGCATAACTCCCTGGCTCCACTACTTGTGCTCCAAAATCTTGGGAAATTATTTAGCTACTTTGTGCCCTTGTTTTAGAATCTAAATAATATACTAGATAAAAATACCTACTTCATATTGTTGCACTTCCTGATTTTTTTTTGTAGTACAATATGAATAGGTCCATCTGCATGCTGAGGAAGTTATCCAAGAGTCTTGGCTCTATAAAGAAGAGTGTAGCATCAGAATTAGAGGGAGACTCCTCAATAACTTGCATTATACAGATGACACAACCTTGCTTGCTGAAAGTGAGCAGGACTTGAAGCACTTGTTGCAGAAAATCAAGGAATGTACTTTTTAGTATGAATTGCATCTTAATGTCAAGAAAACAAAAATTCTTACCACTGGACTGACAGGCAACATCATGATGGATGGAGAGGAGATTGAAATTGTCAACAGCTTCATCTCGCTTGGATCCACAATTAACACCCTTGGTATCAGTAGTCAGGAAATAAGGAGACTCATTGCTTGGGAAAATCTGTAGGGAGGGACTTCTCCAAATTATTGAGGAACAATGATGTCAGTTTGAAGACTAAGGAGCATCTGATTCAGGCCATAGTCTTTCTGATCACTTGCTGTGCTTCTGAGAGCTGGGCAATAAATAGGGATGACAGAAGAAATGAGGCTTTTGAACTATGGCATTGGAGAAGTGCATGGAACATACTAGGGACTGTCAAGAGAACAAATAACTATGTCATGGAAAGGATGCACCCCCAGAGCACTCTTTGGAGGCAAGAATTATGAGACTTTGCCTCACATACTTTGGGCATGTTGCTAAGAGGGGCTATTACTTGGAAAGGGACATGATGCTTGGAAGGGTGGAGGGGTGGTGAAGAAGAAGAAGACCCTCAACCAAGTGGATTGACACAGACACAGTGACTGCCGCAGTGGGCTTTTGTGTGTCAGGAAGTGTGAGGATGGCACAGGATAGAACAGAGCTCTGATCTTTTATTCTTAGGGTCGCTCAGTTGTACTCGACTTGATGGCACCTAATAACAACAATAACGACGTATTGTTGTAAGGATTAAATGAGATGATTTAAGTGAAGCACTTTAAGAAATTGTATGACATATGATAAGAATATCATCAGTGATAGCTGCCATTGACTTGCTATTTCAAAGCCACATCACATACATCCAAGTCACATCCCATCACATCAAAGCAAGACAGTATTCTGTGCTTTGGACACATCTGTACTCTTTCACTCTAGTATTTTCCTTCTCACACTGATCCCCACCGCCCCACCCCACCCCCCACCCCGTTGGTACTTTCTGCATATGTTTTTGAGGAAAAACAAGATGTTTCTTGAAAGGGTAAGATTTTGAGTTGTAAAATGCAAAACTATATCCACAGATTTCTAATGTCTATGCACTCTGGAGACACACTGGGGTTGGAAGAAGTGGCTGGTCTTTGGCATTTTGCAAACAATACAGCACCCTAGTAAAAAAGGCTCAGTGTATTCATTCAATAAATATATTCAGACATTCTAATCAATTGCTTTTATGAAAGGCAAGAAACACTTTACTGTAACATTGCATCCTTTCATTACGGCATTTGTGAAAAAGGTCAATCATTAGAGGTTTTAATTTAGTCAACTGTGATATGTTCCTTATGATGTATAAAAATAATGTATTAGTGATTAATTAATTCATTGTAACAATTGGGACATTAGAATTTCCCCATTACCTCATAAATTACTTTCACTTCATTATTTAAGATACATTGTACCTCTCTTCACCTTTATCAATCTATTTTTTATGAATAGAATTGGTAGTTAATGATAAGCACAAATTCTCTATTAATCCTCCTGCATCTGTGCTTTACATTGTATGTAAGAGATGATAGGCAGATTTTCAGAAAAATCAGTAAACATACATTATTTATATAGTATAATAGCCGTGACAGCATCCTAGTGAAGAGTATAAGTTTCAGATTCAGCTTCCTGTGGTTTTTTTTCCCTCTGTTCAATCTGATTTTTAAGTTTCCTCTGTATAATGGGACTAATAACAGGGACTATCATTAGAATGTTATTGTAAGAAAGGTAATTAATAAGATTTCTATAAAATTTTCCCATCTTGGAAAAGAGGCTAATGTTCACTATATTTATCAATTGCATAATAATGATACAAATAATGGGTCATTTATATATAATACAGATATAAGGCTTTTCATGGATACTTGGAAAAGAAAATAAAACCTTTTTTAGAAAATTGTTTTATATTAGTTTGCTTACAAAGTGTGTATACATTGTGTTTCATACACTGTTATTCATTCACCTTGTATTTCATACAGTCTCATTCATTATGTTGTATAGATTTTTTTTAAAAAGTCTAATTGTCATATATATAAGAATCTTATGCCAGTAATTCACTTCCCATTTCACTTCAATTCTTCTTCAATACTTTCGATCATATGATTCTTTTTATAATGCTTAAAAATTATTTACCATGCTACTTATTAAATATTGATGCCTTCTTGCCTACATTTAAAAATAGATATGAGCTGATCTTAGTCTACCAGATATTAAAGATACAGTTTTCCTAACACCTTATATTAACTATTTTGAACTTTTGAAGATTTCTTCTTCATCACTGACGTCAAGGTTAATATGTGCTGATGTAACCAGTATTCTGGTTTCCATAGATCCCATCATATAAACCTATTGCTGTTGTTATGTGCCATCGAGTTGCCTGAGATTCATAGCAACCTTATGTACAACAGCTCTGAACCCTGTCCTATCCTGAGCCAATCTCACTGTGTCTGTCACACTTGCCCCCAGTAGGCCAGTCACTGTGTCAATCCATCTCGTCCAAAGTCTTTCTCTCCTGTGTTGTACCTCCACACTTCCAAGCATAATGTCCTTCTTCAAGGACTGATACCCCCTGGCAACATGCCTAAAGTATGTGAGATGGAGCTTCAAAATCCTGTGTCCAGAGAGCAACTTGGTTTCATCCTTTCCAGGACAGAGCTGTTAATTCTCTTGATAGTCTTTGGTATATTCATTACTCTTCTGCAGCACAAATCAAAGGCATCAATTCTTCTGTCATCTTACTCATTGTCCAGCTCTCTGATGCATAGTAAGTAATTGTGAAGACCATGGCCTCGATCAGGCATACCTTTAGTCTCAAGACTGACATCTTTGCTCCTCAGCACTCTGGAGAGGTCCCTGACGTGTGACTTTCCTAAACCATATTCTCTTTTGACTTTCTGGCTGCTAGTTCCAAGAGTGTTGTTAACTGTAGAATCGAGCAAGCTGAAATTGCTAACAATGTCAATCTCTTCTTCATCTATCATGAAGATGCCAGTTGGCCCAGTGGTGAGAATTTTTATTTTCCTGGTGTTGAGTTTCAATCCAGATTGAAGACTGCAGTTCTTGATTTGCTGTAGCATGTGCTTCATGTCCTCTCAAGTTTCAGTGAGCAAGGTTGTGTCAAATGCATAATGAAAGTTGTTGATGAGTCCTCCTGCAATTTTTATACCATGTTCGTCTTCATAAAGACCAGCCTCCCAAATGATCTGTTCCACATACAAATTGATAAAGTATGGAAACAGGATGCATCAGCTATCCTAAAGAGAGATCCTAAAAGGTTAGTGGTTTGTTTTTGCGAGTTTCTCAAAGGGAGAACGATGTGGCAGTTCATTTGTCCATATTTATAGCTTCAAATATCTAGTGGAAGGAAGGTCACAATGGGTTGGAATCAAATTGAAAGAAGTGTGCTGAGTTTTGTTTCTAAAGAGAGATGCAAGCTTTGTCCTCAGACTAGAAATTAAGAAGGAAGCTTATGGGAGGATGAAGGAAGAACCTGTGTGCTTACATTAATTAACTAAAACTATCTTCGCTTTCATTCCTTTGTACTAAGCACCAGCACTCCCTCTTTCTTTCTTGTCTTTCCAACAAATGCCTCCTAGCAGCAAAAGTGTATTAGAAAAAAACCTCCTACTGCTTCAGCTGCTGCAGTCATAGGCCTCCCACGGTTGTAGGTTGTCAGTGTTCCTGTTCCTGGCTGGGCTCCCCTTGATCAACAGGAGATGCGCTCCTCACAGACAAGGGAGCTGACAGGCAGAGGAAGTGGGGAAAGCAGAATAGTAGGACTTTTAAAATGCATGATCCTAAAAGAAAAATTTTAAAAAATTGCATGATCTTATTTTTTGTTACCATTTTCCCGCTATTCTGCTATATGCAAAAGAATATTTCTCTTTAACAGAAATTCAAGGTCGAGGTCATGTCTCCTGTGAATTTCAATAGACAAAAGATAAAATACTTGGCATCTAGGACTATCAAATATTAAAGCCTGCCCTGTTCTCTCCACCTAGAGTTGACCTATATACCTTTGGTGACCCCCCAAACCCTGTTGTAGAACCTATAACATTGCTGTGCATCTATTTGTTTCTGGTCCGTGACTTCTAGAGAACTAGTGCAATGCTAGGATTGAAATCAGGAACTCTTTAAGAGGCTGCTGGACTTTGAACCTTGCTCAATCACATTTTAGCTGTATGGCCTTGGGCTCAGGTTTTTATGTCAATAAATAGTTTGCTCTCCATAAATGATTATCAATAAATGAGAGTAAATATAATATCTACCTCCTGGTAATAGTGTGGAGATTAAAAATGACACAATAAATGTAAAGCACTTTGAAGAGTGCCCACAGCATAGTAAGTAAGTACTATCAAGACTTTCTTTTGAGTCTTTGGGGGTAAGGAACAATTTTAATCAAGCTCTCTACTTCCAAGAATCCAGCACTCTGCCTGGCACTTAATATGAGGATTGAGCCTAATTCTCAAAGACAAAGCTATCCAATGGTTCTAAATGGCAAATACTCTATGCAGCCTTTAGTAGGAAAAGAAAGCCTTGGTTATGAAACTGCCAGGGAACAAAACAAACAAAAAGATACTTTGAGAAATGATTTTTTTAAATTAAAAGTTACAAAAAGCACACATTAAACCCACAAGTTCTATTAACAGGAAACAGAATCTCAGTGGGATCTCTTTTCTGTCAAACTAAAATGTCCTAGTAACCAATCTTTCAGAATCCCCTTCTGAAATATAGCAGCAGGCCAATTAATTAGTATGAAGCTTAGTCAAAAGGACAATTCTACCTGGAGAACTAAGCAATTGAGTCAGGCTCATAGCATTTAATTAAGCCAAGAACAAGGAACAACTTTGTTGAGTAAATTAGAGCATATATTTACAAAGGAGCATATTTTGGGGTTCAGATTTTCTATGTAGCTACATTTCTGTTGGTCCAATGGAGAAGTATCAAGTTCCACCCACCCCACGGATAGGCCACAGATAGACTTCTTGTCTCTGGTCCACACTTATTAAAGGATTTAAGCCTATCTTCAGACACAAATATTGATTTATAGATGATTAGCACTTTGATTCACTTTTTAAAAATAGTCAGTTGGAGCATTCATTAGGAATTAGAAGACAACTTTGATGTTAAAAAACTTTAAACAATTTAGGACCCTAAGTTTAAATGTTTCTTACTCGTAGAACCCAAATATAAAAGGGAATCACCAATATAGAACAATTACTCCTCTCTTTGAAGGTGAAGTCCTGGAAGGACAGTGGATTAAATGGCTGCTAGTCCAAAGACAAATGGTGTGAGCCCACCAAGCACTCCACAGGAGAAATAGCAACAAGTTTTGCTTTGATAAGGTTTTATGACCTTGGAAGTCAAAAGGGGAAGTTCTGTTCTGTCCTTCCATAGAATCAGAATCAACTCAATGATTGACTGGGTGGGTGAGTGGGTTTTACAAACCCTAAAGTCTTGGCTCCAGTTAAACGGGTTGTTCCAAGCCACTGTAGAATGATTTCAGCCTGCCTATACCTGTCACAAGCCAGCCAGCACTCCTGTATTTTCTTCTTGTATGAGCCACCAGTAGCACTGACAAACTGCTTTGGATTAGAGCCCTTCTGATTCAGTTAAGGACCACAAAGGATTAATGGATGAGAGTATTGGGAAATGTTTCTTTAGGGAGAAGCCAAGCTTTCAAATATAAAATTCTTACTCTGTCTTGAGGACTGACTGAAAAGGTGAATTCCTTGGAGGCCAGCCTTGATTCCGTAGACATCAGATTTACAATATGAAGTCCAAATGGTGACCACGGTTCAGATGAATAGGTCATGTCAGCAGATACTAACCTTGAAATTAGTAATGAACCATGGTTCTCTGAAATTTTAAAAGTAGTCATTGCGGATGTTACTACACACACACACACACACACACACACACACACATACCCTCCCATTATACATTCACGTATGTAATTACTATCTGGCCAATTAAAATCAGCTAGTGTATATTTTTAAATGTAGGTTCATTTAAATGCAAAAAATACACTATTATGTAAGAAATAGGTAAATAATTTTTAAAGTGCCATGCAAGGTATATCATTCAAAATATTCAGAAAGAAAAGCTTTTAATTATTTAATATTATTTCAGTGTCACATAAGGTATAATATCATTACAATATTGAAGAAGAAATAGATTTGAGAATGTGTGAAGGTTCTCTAATTTAGATAATGCTCACAAAGAAGTTAGGGAGCTCTGGTAGCCTAAGGAAAGAAGTTGTGTTGTAATCTTGAAGGCATGCAGTTCGAATACACCAGGTGCTCTGTGGGAGAAGGATGGGCAGTCTCCTCCCACATGATTAATTGCCTCTGAAAAACCCTGAAGGATCCACTATGGGTCAGTTCTGACTCCAAGGTACATAACAACAACAACATAATGTGGAAGCGGAAACATGAAGTATCATCTCCCATAGACTCGCCTAGGAGACTCACAGAGAGAAAAGTATGCTCATCTTGAATTCTCTGTAAAGGTTGCTTTTGATACCAGGATTTTAGGATGGAAAGCTGTTCCTACTTCAAGGGGGTCTTGCTTCTCCTTCCCACCCAGCTTTCTCAAGAGAAATAGGTTCAAATGAGAATCACTTGGCAAAAGAATGAATATCAGGGTTTGAGCATCTGATTTACAAAGCTGCTTACATGGAAACCCACCCACTGCTTTGGAAAGGCATAAAACTCTTGGTACTTATTCCCAGAACTAAATAATGTGATTAACTTTGTGAGAAGAAAAGAATAATATACCCCAAATAAGAGAGAAGTAAAACAAAAAAATACCCTAACCAATGTATACCCAACAATTTATGAAAAACTAAAACCCAGACAAATTTAATGATGACATTGGAAGGACTGAATTATTTATTGTAAAAATAGATTAAAGTGCACTTAAGCTGTCTATCTAAGTAATATAATTCTTCAAAATTTGATTTTAAGAACTCCAATTTCAAAAAAGTACTTAACAGGCTTAAGTCAGAGTTATAATGAAAGTTTGTAAGGGTTTTATTGTTGTTTGCTTTTTAGAGGACAAGTGAGTGATGTTGGAAATACATAAAAGGATTAATAATGGGACTAATGCATTTAAGAATGATCAATATTTATTGAATGACCAAAAACTGCACAGAACAAAATTCAATCCCATGCAGTGGGAACTTACCAAGTAAGATCATCACATTAATATTCACCAACTTCTAGGCTAGATGCTATGTAAGAGACAAGAAAATGAGTACTATGCAATTCCTGTTCCTTTTAAATAGTTTAAAATACAGAAAGGATTTCCTGATCACAAACCTTGTCATCCAAAGCATTAATGAGATACCTGGAAGATAAGAAATTTGAAAGAAATTCTAAGATAGCACAGGGATGAGGGGTAAAACTAAATCAAGGATGTGTGAGCTCCAACAGAAAGGATCAATAGAAAATAAAGATGTGCCAGTGAGAAGTGAACAGAGTGAAGACAGGAAACCGAAGCAACAACAGAGTCCTTGTGAGCAGTGTAGTCATCCAAGCACAGGATGTTGTAAGTGGAATAAACTGAGATAAGCCTGGGGAAATAACTGGAACTTTATTCTCTAGGAAATTGCCAGGAGGCCTAGGAGATATATTAAAAGATATTTGTTTTTGCTTTTGTTTTGTAACAGGGTAGTGACACAATTAGAAAAGGCTTTAGGGAAGATATGAAATTGTAATGAAAATCAAGTAAGACTGATGTATGGATGATACCCCAGAGAGTCAAGCCTAAGAAGCCTAAGAGGCCAGCAGACAATTGTATGCTTCACCCTTTCCCTCACGGATGGGAAAGGGAGCCCCTCCCTGCCTCCTTAGTTTATTATGTAACAATTGTTATGACTAGGATTGCAGAGGAAGAATAGATGCCTTTGAGTTGTGGTGCTGGAGAAGAGCATTGAACATACCATGGACCACTGTTCTAGAGAGGGTGATACCAAGCTGCTCCTTGAAGGCACGAGTTTTGAAGCTCTATCTCACATACATGGCCAGGAGGGACCAGTGCTTGGGGAAGGACATCATGCTTGGAAGGCTGAAGGGACAGTGTAAGAGAAGAAGAATCTTATGAGATGAATCGACACAGTAACTGGGGTATTTGTGTCAGAAATGGTGAGACTGACTCAGAACAGAGCAGGATTCAGAGCTATTGTATGTAGGTTCGCTTTGAGTGACAGGTGACTCAATGGTACATAACAATAACAACAGTAACATGTTTTCTGGGAGTCTTTCCCAAAGGGGAAGCTGGATTCTTCATCTGCCTAAGTAGAAGTTAGATTGTGTTTCTGATCCATGGTGGCCCTTCATCAGGTTGTTGAGGCTCTAAATCTTTATGAGAGGAGACTGCCCATCTTTCTTCAGTGATGTTTGAAGTGGATCCGCCAACATTTCAGTTAAAGATCCCAGTGTATCTCACACCAGAGATACTTGAATTTTTTTAACAGGACCTATGTTCAAGTTGTTGCTTGGTGAAATATTTTATATAGCTTAAAATAGAGAAATTGATTGCAGATTGTTTTTCTTCCAAAGCGTTATGAGATACTTGGAAGAGCAGAAGCTTAAGTAAAGTTCTACTACAATACAGAGATGAAGGGTGAGACTAGACAAAGCAAACTGCTTGACTTCTTTATACTTTAATTACCTTCTTTAATCAAGACAACTTAGCACATTGCCAATCATATGGTGGAAAAGGCAATCACTAGGAGTTATTAGAATGTATTATATGTTAGAGTTCCCTGGTGGCCTCCCTCAGTAATGATCAGGCGGCTTGAATCTACAAGGTGCTCCCCAGGAGAAAAATGGGCAGTCTTCTCCCGTGCAATTTACAGCCTTTGAGGACTTACGGGATGGTCTCCTCTTGTGCAATTTACAGCCTTGGAAAACCACTGGAGGAACAGCTCTGAGTCAGTTCCAACTCAGGAGCAGTATGTGTGTTTTCTGTGTTTGTGTGAGAGAGAAACAGAGAAAGATGGGCTGATAAAATGTTTTCTGTTAGAAGATAACTAACCTGTGGTGCCTCAGAAAACGGGTGGCGACTGAGTCGGAATAAATCAGATGGCAGTGGTGTGTGAATGTGTGTGCAAATGCATGTGGGTAACAATGAATAGAAAGCTTTGGTAGTATGATTAATAGTTAATTTGATAATGGTTAATGTATTTGACTGCTAACTGAAACATTGGAGGATCAAGTTGACCCAAAAGTGCCTCAGAATAGAGGTCTAGTGACCTACTTCTAAATAGTCAGCCATTTAAAACTCTATGGACCACTCACAGATGTGTCCTGACACCTATGAGGGCTACCATGACTTAGAGTTAACTGTCTGAAAATTGGCTTCCTAGTATGTCATTAGCAATATGAATTATAACCACCGTTAGCTGACTTTGGAGCCGTGAACATTTTAAAACATAAACCACTGTGTACTTTATTTGACCTATGATCAAATAGATTGACTGATGATCTAAAACAAGTTTCAGCACAAGCAGATAGAGCATTAGCATTTTGAACTGTGACATTACTAGCCCCATTAAACATGCTTAGGCAGGATGATATCAAATGAAAGGCTGAGCTTTATACATATCCTCCCATTAAAATGCAGCAGCAACATGAGACAGTTACTATACTCTGTAAATCCTTCCCTGAAAAGAGAAGAAAAAAAAAAAAAAAACCAACCATGACTCACAGGCTGCTGGCTTAGTCCACAAAAGGGACTTTGCTCTGATGATTTTTGTTCTTTTACCCAAAATTACTTTTGCTTCTGTTCAGTGTAGTGATGAGGAAGCACTAATCCCCATTGTTCTTAAAATTTATATTCAGAGCCTTGTCGGAAAGGGTAGAATTGATCATCTATCACTGTTCACCATACCTGACAGCACGAGCTTGAAACGGCACCCAGGATTTTTCTTTGTTGCCTCTCCTCCTCCTGCCCACCTTTCGTCTTTTCTCCTTGGCACACTGCATTTTTGCACACACTTTGCACATTGTCATCATTTACAGACAGACAGACAGACACACACACACACACACACACATACACACACTCTATATTTGTAGTCAAGCTTTTCTCTAAACTCTACTGGGCAATGGAAATAATTGATCCCAGTTGTGTTCTTGTTAAAGGTCAGAGAATAGAATCATACGAGCCAATTTGATCTGCTTGACTGCTAGCGTGGGTGATTCCTGTACTGGTTTCTTGATAGGGCCCCAGACTGTCAGAATCAAGGCTGGAAGCTTAGCCAAGCACTCAGCTCCACCCCACCCCCCAAGCCCTGTAGTGTTTTGCTCAAAACAGGCAGAGACCTCAGTTACTGCTGTATAACATACGATCCTTTATCTGAATCTCTCCAAAAGGAATAGACACACAAATCAAAGCAGGACATTCTCTTGACAGTGTGTATCTTACCCTCAGATATAATTTGAGTTTATTTAGACTTATGTGCACCCTGACACAAATATAACCTGACAAATGACTAAAGGTGATTTTTGAAATGTCTGGTTTCTGGGATGGAAGCAATTTTTTCATGCTCCAATTTACCTTTCTTCATTAAAAACATGTAGAGAAGAAAAATTGAATCATTATAAAGGGCTTTATGGTAGGTATGGAAAAGCAGCAGGGAAAATTGAGAACTCTAAGACTAAGACAAAGGAAATAAAATGAAGTCTGAATTTAACAAATAAAACTGGTGAGAAATTGTAGAGAGGAACATTAAAAATATAGTTATTCATCAAAAATGAAAAAAAATTCTTGAGATTTACATTAAAAAGCCCCACATATAACTTTGGGGAGTAATAAGATGCTGAAAAAGAAAAGACTTTGAATTTATATGCTCTTACTCTTGGTTTGTTTGCCCAAGAGGCATCAATGTTTAAATAATACATAGGGACTGATTCAGTGGCTCCAGTTTGCATTGTCAAAAAGTCTACAAAGAGAAATTCTGCTGAAGGAAATAGGAATGATAGTGTTCCTATACCCCGGGGAGGTGGAGATAGAAAAGAGAACATAAAATTGCCTGTGGACTGGGCTCTTCACAAACTCATTTGTGTTTTATTCTCCCACACTTCTATGTCTTCAAGTCTGTCTTGCTGCATCAGGACACAGTTACCATTATTTTCAAACCATCTTCAAAACCAAATTACTTTCATCTTTATAGTTGTTGTTGTTGTTAGTTGCCATTGAATCTACTACAACTCACAGGGACCCTGTAAATAGCAAACCTGAACCCTGCCCTGACCTATTCCATTGTCACTATCCCTGATACACTTAAGCCCATTGCTACAGGCACCATGAAAATCCATCTCATTGAGGGTTTTCATCTCTCTTGCTGACCCTGCACCCTTCCAAGTATGATGTCCTTTTCCAGAGACTGGCCTCTCTTAACCACATGTCCAAAGGGTGTGTGATGAAGTTTCATCATCCTCGCCTCTAAGGAGCACCCTAGCTGAACTTTCTTCAAGAAATATTTGTTTTTATAGTTGTAATCATTCTAAAATAATACTTTCATTGTGACAGACTGCTACTCAAGAACTGCTTATAGCAGTACGTTAAAGGCTTGAACTTTGATATTCTGTATAGCCTTCCCATACCTGATCTCTATCGAGCCAGACGCTTCCCACCACATACCTTCCTCTTCAGTCTGACTTCTTTCCTCACTCATTATCTCTTTAACTCGATGCCATCCACATTGGTCTTCCCAAGTATAGGTAAAGTAAGAGCTTTACTTTAATTGAATGCTTCCTGACTATTGCCATTATAGTTGTTGGGTTTTGTGAAGTGAACTATAATTCACAGTGACACCATGTAGGAAAGAATGAAACTCTACTTGATTCTGTACCATTATCATATATATTTATACATATATTCATTTTTATATAAAATCTGGTTTTGTTTCTCTCAAGAAACCAGCCTAACACATTTGCTTTAAAGAGGTCTTTTGCAGCAGAGTTGCTTAATGCAATATGTTGTTTCCTTTCTTGACTGCTGTTTCATGGGTGTTTGTTGTGCATCCCAGTAAAATGGAATACATGACAATGTAAACATTTTCTCCATTTATTTTTTTCCCCATGGTATTTCGAGTTTGTTCAGTTGTGAGAATTTGTGTCTTTGGTCTTTGTCAGTAAGAGCTCCATGTTCTCTTCTTTTTTCAATAAGGTTGAAAAATGTTGCATACAGTCTTCTTCATACAGTCCAGTTAATTGGATTATTTGCTCACATGGTAAAGGGGGCACTGACCGCAGGCCTCAGTCTTATTTTCTGTCTGCTGCTTAAACTTACTGTTTCTCTTCTGAAACTTAAGCATCTTTATTATGTGGGCTCACACTTATCCCACTCATGCATTTTCAGGACTGAATGTTGAAGAAACAAGAATCAGTAAACAAGAAAGTATTCACCTAGGAAGGAAGTTTGTCGGTGATTGTTTTGTCATAGGAGTCCTCGATTCTCTCACCATCTTTCTTTCTCTTTCCTCCCCTTTTTAATGATTCCAGGCACCACTTGGATATACAGCCTTGATTTGTAAAAGTTGTATTTCCCCCATTTACCTAATATCTCTCCTTTTCTTCTCATTCACCCCTCATTCCTTCTCTCCAAATCACATTTTCATAATCTACACTCCCCTTTTTTATCTTACTCCTCTCTCATTTCATTTCTTCTGTATCCTCTTGCTTCTTCTTCTCAAAGGCTTAATCCTAGCAGTGTGGGAGCTCTAACTCACAGAATGAGTACTATTTACCTGTCCTTTTCCTAATTGTCATGTTACTGAGGGCTGTGTGTGCCAGACAAACCAGGTGTAGCGAGAGCTGGCTGACAAAGTGAGGCTTGAATGAGAACACATCTGCAGGGCCAGGGGAAGGCCTGCCAAAAAGGGAATCTGGATCCAAGCAGAGAATGCAGTTATTGCTATGCCAAAGCTTACCAGGGAGAAACTCCGCTGAAGTCTCTTGAAAACTACAAACTTGCCATAAATACAGTGTTTAAAAAGTCACCATCATTAAATCCACTGTGGACTCCATGAAATAGTTTGGGAACAAGATCTTTTAGAGGATTAAATTGTCTTCCTTAAAGGAATTACAACTAAGTTATAAAATATTTGTATTTTGTTGAGAATCAAATTACTACATGGTACCTTTGCTATTCATTTAAAAAAAATATTTAGAAGTACTTATTGGAATTGGTTCAGAACATACTTAGAGTTGACTGTCCAGAGGGGATTTAGAGGCTGTAAATTGCACATCGATCCTGTGAGCCAGATTATGGCTTTCACTCACCAGTGGTGTCACTTTAGGTTAATAGTGTCACTCCCCACAGATCATACCATCTTTTCTAAAAGGAATATAATAGTTTACTGAATTTATGGAATTAATTATTATTGGAATTAATGCTAATAATGCAGCTGAATTTCTTTAATATTTACAAATTATTAAAGTCATGAGCTTGAATACCAAACCTTTTTATGTGAATAATTATTTCAAAGGGTGAAAGTCTGGATATCCTATCCTCAGCATACAGTAGTTGACATTGTATGAGCATCATGCCATAAAGGAAGGTAGTCAGAAGGCTGATGTTTTATGAGTATGTGTGTGTGTGTGTGTGTGTGTGTGTGTGTGTGTGTGTGTAGTTCATCTTTTACTTTCAAGGGTGTGCTACTTGGTTTGGTATTTTATAGTTGTTTTTTTAAATTTCTGAGACTATCAATACTTATCCCCAGAAGATAGAATGACTACTAAGTGAGAAAGTGGTGGCAAAGTTCCTTGAGTCCCCAAGTGAATGGAGGCTTCCTCTGGGTTAAGAGAACAGTAGGGAAAGTTTAACCTGCTCATAATATTGGAAAATAAAACAAATTGTGTTAATTTTCAAGAATACCTTTCACAGGAAGAATTATTGCAATAAGGGAAGAAAAGCGAGTCAGAGGCATCAAGCCATGTAGTTTCACAAATGTTGTTTATTGGTGCTTCAAAAGAGTCCAGTGATAGTCTACATTATTCTTCCTTGATTTACAGTTGAAGACTCTGAGTCTCATGAATGTTAAGGTCACAGAGCTAATAAATGACAAATTAAAAAAAAAAACCCTCAGTAGATTCCAAACTCCACATGCTTTTCACTAGGCATTTCTCTTTGAATGCCATGTTGTCTGGGTTTCTCTCTAAAGCTGTTATAACAGATTGATTTCGTGGTTGAAAGTGATTTGGGTCATTTCCTGAATGTCAATTTGAGTCTGTCGTACAATTGAGAAATTGCTATCAGTCTACAATGCACCACAGGAGTCTGAATAAGAGTAGATCTGGCTTTCTCTTGTTCAGGGAAGATTGCTTTAAAATATATAGAAACGTCCGGTAACCACTTTTAAAAATGGAGAGATTTGAATGTTCAGTGTTTTCTACTATTTAGATGGCTGAAACCTGCAATATCAAGAAAACTTGTTTATTCCAGAGCCTTTTATATTGCAGTTCAGTCTCTCACTTTCAAGTTCACTGTGACAACTGAACTGAAATTTTACTCAGTCCTGTTTGCATAGTTACATTGTGATAGTTGGGTTTCAGGTTAGTCAATCAAAAAGAAATTTTTTCCCCATATTCGTCTTGTCAAGGGAGTAATTCATTAGCTTAAACTCTAGTATAATTTCTGGAGAAGTGTTTCATTGGCACTTTCCTGGTTTAGTTTGTTTATTATTTGTTGAAGGCATTACCTTTAGAACTACTGAACACTTCTGTTGACAGCAGTGGTCCCTCTATATGTGAGTGAAGGAAAGGGAAGGGAAGGAATTTCTAATTGGTCATTTCCACTCCTATTTGTCAAGGAAGGAGCTCTGGTGACCTGATGGGTAAGGAATTGTGCTGACAACATAAAGGCAGACAGTGCATGCAAATCCACCAGTTACTCCACAGAGAACAATGGGCTATCTCCTCCTATGGAGTCTGAAAACCTACTAGAAGATAAGTTATGAGTCAATTCTGACCCAATGGCAATTAATTAAGTTGTTGAATTAATGCCATTACCAGTAAAAGGATTGTTGTTGTTGTTGTTATGTGCCATCCAGTTGCCTGCAACTCGTAGTGACCCAATGTACAACAGCCCTAACCCTGCTCTATCCTGTGTCAATCTCACTGTCTCCGACACTCTCACCCTCATTTCCCCAGTCACTGAAACAATCCACCTCACAGAAGGTCTTCTCCTACACTGTCCCTCCACCCTCCCAAGCATGGCGTCCTTGTCCAAGGACTGGTCCGTCCTTGCAACATGCCCAAAGTATGTCAGACTTGCCTCCAAGGAACAGCCTGGTTTAACCCCCCACCCCCACCCCAGGACGAACCTGTTTGTTTTCTTAACAGTCCATGGTATATTAAATACTCTTCTCCAGCACCACAACTCAAAGACATCAATTCTCCTTCTATCCTACCTAGTTATTGTCCAACTCCCTGATGCATGACAAGTGACTGCAAAGACCATGGCCTGTGACAGACACACCTTAGTCTCCAGAGTGACACCATTGCTCTCCGGTATTTTGGAAAGGTCCCTAACAGCAGACTTTCCCGTTGCAATACGTCTTTTAATTTATTGGCTTCTGGTGCCAAGAGTGTTGATTATGGAGCCAAACAAACTAAAGCTGTGAACAATCTCAATCTCTACACCATCTATCCTGATGTTGCCAATTGGCCCAGTGGTGAGATTCTTTGTCTTCTTGATATTGAGCCTCAATCCATATTAAAGGCTGAAGTCTTTGACTTTCTGCAGCAAGCACTTCACGTCCTCCTCAGTTTCCGGAAGCATGGTTGTGTCATCTGCATAACACAGATTAATGCTGAATCTTCCTCCAGTCCTGGTACCGCACTTCTCCTCATAGAGCCCAGCCTCCCAGATAATCTGTTCTGCATTGAAAAGGTATGGATATAGGACACATCCCTGGCATACAGTCTTACCAATTTTGAACCATGAAGTGTTTCCTTGCTCTGTTCTGACAACTGCCTCCTGGTCCAAGATAGGTTTCATATGAGCATGATCAAATGTTCTGGGATTCCCATTCTTCTCAGAGTCAACCACAATTTTTTTGTGATCCACATAGTCAAATGCCTTTGCATAATCAATGAAACACAGGTAGACATTCCTCGGGTACTACGTGCTTTCAGCCAAGATCCATCTAACATTAGCTTCAATATCTCTAGTACCATGACCCCTTCTATACCCAGCCTGCACTTCTGGCAGTTCTCTGTTGATGGGCTATTCCAGTCATTTTTTTATAATCTTCAGCAGAAGATTCCTTGCATCATTGATATCATTGATATTGTTCAATAATTTCCACACCTTGTTGGGTCACCTTTCTTTGGAATGGAAACAAATATGGATCTCTTCCAGTCAATTGGCCAAGTGGTTGACCTCCAGATTTCTTGACACAACTTTATGAGCACATCTAGGGCAGCATATGTTAGTTTAAATATGTCCATTGGTATACCATTAATTCTTGGGGACTTATTTTTGCCAATTCCTTCAAAGCAGCTTAAACTTCTTCCTTCATCACCATAGGCTCTTGCTCATATGTTGTTTCAGGAAATTCTTCTATCTGCCAATTCCTTTCGATACAGTGACTCTGTATACTCTTTCTGGATCATTCTGCACAAAGCATCCTTAAGTATAGCAACTCGAGGTTTGAATTTGTTCTTCAGTTCCTTGAGCTTAAGAAATGCTGAGTGAGTTTGGCCCTTTTGATTTTCTGACTTCAGCTCCTTGCACATTTCTTTGTAATACTTTTCTCACGCTGCCTTTTGAATCTTCTGTTCAGCTCTTTAATATCTTGAATTCTTCCCTCTGCTTTGGCTTCTCAGTGCTCTAGGGCAATATTCAGAGTCTCTTCTGACATCCATTTTGGTCATTTCTTCCTCTTCTGTCTTTCTAATGACCCATTGCACTCTTCCTGGATGATACTCTTGATATCCTCCCACAACTCATCTGGTCTCTGCTCATTGGTGTTCAAGGCCTCAAACCTGTTTCTGAGATGGTTTGGAAATTCAGGTGGGATAGACTCAAGGTAATATTTTTGTTCCTGTCCTTTTGATTTCATTTTCCTTAGCTTCAGCTTGAACTTGCACATAAATACTTGGTAGTTGGTTCCATAATCAGTGCCTCACCTAGTTTTCACAGTTGATCGTGAGCACCAGTAATTCTTTCCAAAGATGTAATCAGGATGATTCCTATGGATACCCTCAGGTGAAATCCATGTGTATAACCCGTGTTTATGGTTCTTAGAAAATGTATTTACAATAAATAAGTCGTTTATTGTGCAAAATTCAACCATTCTATCTCCAGTTTCATTTTTTTACCAAGTCCATGTTTTCCAACTACTGATCCATCTTCTCTGTTCCTAACTTTTGCATTCTCTTCCCCCATTATTATTTATTCATCTTGATTATGTTTGTGATTGACCTCTGACTATAAAAGTTGATAGAAATTTTCTATTTCCTCTTCTTTGGCTCTGGTTGTTGGTGTGTATATCTGGATGATAGTGGTATTCACAGGACTTCCTTGTAAGCGTATGGATATTATCCTGTCACTCTCAATATTGTATTCCATTTTGTACTACATATTTCTTTTTCCATGTCCTTGTTTCATCAGCACATCACTTGTTCCCCAGAGTGAACTATCTCTGTCTTATATTCACTCCTTTGCAATCTATGTGTTTAAGAAGACAGTGAAATAATAAAATCATTGAGAAAGAGGGCCCCTCTTTTGAGTTTTATTGAGTAAAAGAAGAATGTTTCTTTCAGAGGTGACCTCCGGAGTTGAAATCCACTTTTCTACCCTAGAGAGATGCACTAAATGGTGTGGATTTTAAAACAACGACAAAGGAGCCAGGCCATATAGAAAGGAAAAGAGAGTGAATTCAGGAGCATTAGAGCCTGGAGCTGTCATACCACACCTCTCAGACAGTCGATTAAATAATACCTCTATATACAGAAATCTCTAATAGAGGGAACACTCTTAATTGCCTACTGGTAAAGAGTTTCACTGGAAATGCAAAGGTCCATGGTTTGAATCCACCAGCTGCTTTGTGGGAGAAAGCTGACAATCTCCTTCTGTAGAATTGACTGCCTCTTAAACCTTGCTGGAGGGTCAGCTATAAGTTGATTCCTACTGGATTTCACATAACAGCAAGATGTGCAAAATCCTGCTTTGCCAAAATAACCCTTCAAACAAAAGAAAATCACCCCATTTTATCACTTCTAATAGGACTCTTATCAAAACAGAACCTGAGAAAGAAAATAGTCTTTTCATTACCTCTTCCCCTTCCTACTTCTCCAAAAATGATGGTCTAGTGGTAAGAAGCTATACTGTAATCCCAAAGGTATGTGGTTCAAATCCACTAGCTGCTGTGAGGGAGAAGGATGGACAGTCTCCTTCCATGCGATTTACTGTCTTCGAAAACCCACTGAAGGGCCAGCTATGGGTCAGTTCGGATTTGATGGTACACAACAACAAGAACAAGAATTTAAGTGGATTCCTTATAGGTCTGTCACCAACTTTTCTTTGCTGACACACCTGTTTGACTTTGCCTCCCCACCTTGAGGTACCATAGCACTGAAGAGCGCTTTAGCTAGATGTGTATGGACATGATAAGCCAGACAAAATGCCTTTGATCTGCAGGAAACCAGCATGCATTTTTCTGTTGCCATAAATTTCCTTGGCCATTAAGCTTTACCTCTGCTACAAATAGTTAACTAAACAGCCTGAGCCCGAAGAGCTTTAAGTGTGTCTCTGGCTTTAAGTTGTGCTTCTCCAATTGTGTCCATCACTGACAAATCACTCTGTGTCATTCCGTGCCTCATTTGCAGATCTGTTAGCTCAGGCTTGACACGCTGCAGTAAAATACGTCATCATGTGTCACAGCCTTTCAGGAATCTGCTCCAAGTGCACACAGCCTCTCGATTGTGAAGAAAGAAATCTGTCAGAAAACTACAGAAACATTGCGTTGTGTATGTGTATGTGAGCTTTAATTTTCATCAGTTATCGAGCACTGAGAAGCATTGAGCGGGCCTTTTAAACATTCAACTAACTGGAAGTTTGAGGGTTCAGACTCATTTCTTCAAGAGAAAGGCTGCTTCTATAAAGATTTGTCGGAAATCCCGTCAATATATCGACATTGAGTGGGAACCAACTCATAGATAAGCCTGCGGCAGGTTTTCAGAGGTAAATCACAAGGGAAGAGATTGCCCATCTTTCTCCCACAGTACAACTGATAGATTCGAACCACTTGCCTTTGGTCTGACAGCGCAAGTCCCTTTCTGCTAGGGCACTAGAGCACTAGGGAGCAGTTCTACTCAGTCCTAGAGAGTATAAATTGAGATATATACGAAAGCAGTGCTGATGCACTCACATCTCTCAGGACCAGAATTGTGGCAGATTGAGCACATGTAACTATTGCAGCTCAAGTTGCTAAACTCAGAGAAATAATTGCGGTAAATATTATCAGAATGAAACGGGAGTGGTAGGGAAGGACTGAGTCATCCTCATCATTAATATAACTGATTACACACCCTTTCCCAGGGGGGAAAAAATCAGACCGTAAGCAGCCATTGAAATATAAAATAGGAACCTGAAGAAGCCTGGCACAAGATCTGTGCTTTGTAGCTAAGAATAGCAAGGTTAATTGCAGAAGGGAGTGACAGAAACAGGAAAGCAGCAATCGCACTAAACAGAAGTTGGTGCAGTGGTAGTTTGAAAATAATTAGTAACAAGGCTGATGGTGCAGTTGTCAAAACATTAACCCTTGAGGGCTTGGAGGTGGAGGAGGATGAAAGAGGTAACAGGGACCTGGAAATCATGCAACATCCCAGGCAATTTTGAGTGTGATTTAATTTCAAGTTCTTATAGTGTTTTAATGAAACATAAACTATTTGTCACTTGGAGTCAGTCTTTTTATCAATTTGTTTACATCTCTCTTAAATTCAGAATACCTGGTATTCAATTATATGTGTGCATGCAATTCTGTTTCACTACTATTCTCTGATAAGCATTACATAATTCAATAAAAATAAAATATTTCAAATTTTGAAGTTATTGTTGTTAGGTGCTGTCGAGTCAAGTATGACTCATAGCAACCTTTGAACAGACAACATGAAGATGAACATGGACCCTATCCTATGCCATCTTCATCATCTCTGCCACTCCAGAGCCAATTTTGAAAAAGATTAACAATCTTAATTGCTGACTTTATTAACCATATGAATCTATCATACAAAAGCATGAGGTGATGATGATTATAAAGATGATGATGAGATTATAACCAAAAAGATAGATGAAAGTTTGTATGAACACATGGAAACATTGAAATAAGTACATAATGAAGGTAGCTTTTTTTATAACACACTTTTAAAGCATCTATTATTTCCTGTGTTACTCAAAGTCTTTTATGGGATTGGTAGCTGATAATCATACCTATTCCATGTATACCATTTTAAAATTATTTCAGATTGTGTAGGTGGAAAATTTTTGGATCAAGCAATGAGGAATAAAATATTTAAAACTTGAAATTGGTTTCTAAAGGAAGCTTTGTCATCTTCTTAATGTTCCTTAGATAGATTAATTTTTTAGCTTGTCTTAATTTGCTTTTCTGAAAATGATGTGAGCCTTGTGGATATATTCCCTGCTTTATGTAACATCTCAGAGTTCAATGCCTAGTTAATGTTATTATCATGATTATTTTTATTACTGATATCACTGAACAGTAATTGAGCATTTACTATATGTCAAATATAAGACATGGTAGTTTATATGCATAAATCATAACTAAATATGTTGATACTATTAATCTGTATTTGGAAAAAAGATAATTGAATCTCAAATGAGTTTAGAAACCAACTGAAAGAAAGATGAATTGCATTGGGAGAGTCTGCTGTCAAGAACCTCTCAGAGTACTAAGGAGCAATGATGTCAGTCTAAAGACTAGAGTGCACCCAATCCAAGACATGGTCTTTACAATTACTTGCTATATATCAGAGAGCTGGTCAATGACTAAGGATAATAGAAGAAGAATTGATGCTTTTGAGTTGTTGTGTTGGAGAAAAGTATTGAACAAGTCTCTCCTGGAGAGAATGAAATCAAGCTGTTCCTTGGAGGCAAGGATATTGAAGCTCCATCTCACTTACTTTGGACACTTGGCCAGGAAGAAGGACATTAGGCTTGGAAAGGTGGAGGGATAGTGGAGGACAGGAAAACCCCAGATGAGATCAATAAACACAGTGATTGGAGTAATGGAGTAGGTCTCTCAGAGACAGTGAGATCTGATCAGAACAGATCAGAGTTTAGAGCTATTGTGCATAGGGTTGCTATGAATTGCAAGCAACCAGACATCACATAACAAGTGCAAACAACCAAACCAAATGTAGAAAACGATAGTCTTGAGAGAATTGTGCAGCTAACTGCAAGACAGCTCCACTCAGGAACCAATGTTCAGTGTCTGTGCATGAGAAAGGTGAACAGTCTTATCCTGTGCAATTTATAACCCCTAAAAACTCGCTGTTGGGTCAGCTATGAGTCAGTTCCTCTTTGAAAACAATGGGATTATTTTTTGAGTGCTGATTCTTAAATTATTATCATCACAATGATTAGTCATTTTGTTATCATTATGAATTCTAATTTTTTTAATGTCATCATCATTAAATAAGTGCGCTTGTTTTTAATATTAAGAATGGCATTTGCATTGACAAAGAAATGCATATAGAAAATAGTATATATTCTTGGCTTTCGTAAAGTTTCTGAATTCTGAAATAAATCAAGTAGCCTTAAACGGAGTGCATTAAGATTTGAATTTGTTTTTTGTGACATCCTTTGTATTCTCTCCTGTTCGTTTCCCCTTCTTACACTATCAGCCCTGTTCTCAATCACAAGAACTATACAGGACACAAAGAACTCTGCAGCCCGTAAGCTCTCCTGGATGTTTCCCTCTGCTGCCGCAGTGGATCTACTTCCACTACATGACCCCAGCTGGTGGGCATTGATCAATCTGTCTCAACATTTGTGGACCTAGTGCACGGGTACAGAAGGAGTACCACACATCCATGTTCGATATTTGTCTAAAATTCTTAACTACTGTACAATCCTAAAGCACTGGGTTCTAGTCTGCTACAGCTACTGCTGCTCTCCTGTAAGTCTGATTGGCACAAGAATCTCTGGCCCCCAAGGGTTTACACTGCATTCCTGTTTCTTTTTCTTTCCTTTTTTTTTCTTTTTGCTGGTAGTAAGATTCACAAAATATGCTGCTGAATCTGTTCAGTTTAGTTGGTGAGACTAGCCAGTCCCCTTATGGATAGGCTAATACACAAAGCAAAGTAAAAAATCAATGATAGGAAAGCAATTTTTAGCAATAAACCCTTGGTATCATGAATTGGATGTTTCAATTCTTATATCCACTGTATGTTATTCTTATACTGACAGTTGACTATTATTATATTGACTGTTGGCTATTCTTATACTGACTTTTTTTCTATAATTATATTTTATTAATTTTCATAAACATTTACAGAGATTTTGGGTTTCCATTCATTCATTGTTGCACTATTCTCTCTA
>NW_006400008.1:1922375-1930175 GCF_000299155.1 Elephantulus edwardii
GAATACAGAGCCAGAACTAAGAGAAACAATACCTTTCACAATAGCTAATCACAAGATTAAATACTTGGGAATAAATTTAACCAGAAGTACAAAGGACTTTTTCCAAGAAAATTACAAAACATTACTACAAGAAACAAAAAGAGATCTTGAAAAGTGGAAGAATATCCCTTGCTCATGGATAGGAAGACTCTTATACTGACTTTTGACTATTCTTATACTGACTGTTCACTATTCTTATATTGATTGTTCACTATTCTTAAACAGTTCACTATTCTTATACTTACTATTCACTATTCTTATACTGACTGTTGACTATTATTCCTTTCCCTCCTCCCCACCCCCACTGTTTAGAAATTGGGGCAATACTCTCAATGGATTGCCAGGATATTTCCTATTTCTTCTTATTTCAGCCAATCAATGTCGGACTCCTTTGTTAATAAGATATCCAGGCTCCCAACTCGATGGTGTCCCTTTAAGTTTTTAAAGAAACCGGACACTAGAAATCCAAGTTAAGATTTTGTATTCTCAAACTGTTGCCTGATGTTCGCAGCCTGCCCTTCTTTTCTTGTCTATTTTTCATGCTCTAAAGAGCCTGTGTACAATCACATGGACATTCTAACCTGTACACCCAAGACCTGTTCTCCACCTCACCTGTAATTAGTTGAATCACCCCAACTCTTGGTCCTAGGGATTAAGATAGGACAGATCCAGGGGAAAGATCTAGGGACAAAGCTTTGCATATTTTATAAAATATGACCAGAGTCTTAGAGTTCTGCCTAGTCTGGAAGAAGAATGAGATATAGTGTTTGATCAGCTATATCATCTTGGTTCAGAAGTTTCTTTTTTCTGTAGGAAAAAAGATGGTTGGGAGTGACCACAATAGGGTCTTTGAAAGTATGGAATCCATAATGAGGGTCCATTTTGCATAGGTCCAGGAATCTCAGTAAATTTGAGAAATATCCCCAGATAGAAGAGGTAGTGTCTCCTGACTAGCTCTACAATTGCATCACTATCCCGTTTATCACCGCAGGATTTGTATTACCTATCTACGTGATATTTAAACTAAAGTCATTGCCATCAAGTTGGAATTGTCTCATTAGTGACCATTCATCAAGTTCCCATGTCTATAAAGCACATATGAGGAGGTGATCTGTCTTTCTCCCACTGAGCCACTGGTGGATTTGAACCACCACAGTTTTAAGGCACAGTTTTTGGATTAGCAGCTTAATTCCTTACAGCCTGCACCACTTATCTGTGTTCAAGTCTCTTCTTTAATATGCCTAGAAATATTTCTATTTCCTGACCAAATTTGACTGATAGAACTTATTTTAAAAATTTTCTGAAAGCTTTAGGTTGTAGTACTTCTTCTTTGAATTGCTCACCTATAAATTTCATAGGCCCATTTCCAAGAGAAAGAGGTATCAAATATTTTCTGACAACCTAAATCTTTTCCTAACACATTCGCAGAAGTCATATTCCAACTAGCAAGATATATTTAGCTGTACCTAAATTTGCATGTGAAGTTAAAAGGTAAATAGGACAGATGGAGAAAAATAGAAGTGAAATATTTCAACATGCCAAGTAGAGGGGCAGAGAAGTGATAGTGATTCAACTGAATGCTGTTTCCTCCCTAATATAGAGCCCATGATGGCAAGCTGCAGCCTTTGGGTTTTCTACAATCCGCTTTGACACTTCCCACATTGGATCTTTTTCACGTGTCATTCTACTAGGGCAGTGCACTGCTAGCTCTTAAAATAAGATTTAAACATATGGTGCTTATATAATGAAGATAAAACCCGTGCATTGGGGCTGGAAATGTTCACATTTGGTCCCTTGATAATGCTTGAACAGAGGTACTGCCTCATTATATAATGATCCAATCTCTAGGTGAGTTGATTGGGTGTTTCCCACTTCTTTTTTTTTTTTCCTGGAAGGCACAAGTACTTGGCATACATCTGATTTTTTTATCTTTGCTCTATTTTCCAATTAATAAGGTTTTGTATTTTTTTTTTAATCCTTCATTGTGGTATTGAAATGATTATACTACTTGTCCCTGTGTATAATTCATCACTAATAACACAGTTACTGATATAAAGTAAGGCTTTGTTTAGTAAGGTTCAAATTCCTGTTTCTGTGTCTTTGCTTGAGCTCATTGTAACAAATCTTGTTCTCTGTGTGACCCAGAAGACACTGTCAAGCTTTGACAATAGAAATGAAAGGAAATAATTAACTTTATTAAGTGATGTTACTAAAAACTACAGCTGATTTTCAATTATCCATGTCAGTGAAGCAGAAATTTCTGAAATCCATATCTAATCTATAAATGACAAAGCAACAACAGAAGCTGAATGATACAGCTTCATCTGATCAGAAGCTATAGTCTTTTCCTATATATATATGGTCACTTTTTTTGAGGAAGCTATCATCCTGCCTCCCAAAGACAGAGAGAGAAATGAAAGTCTTAACTAGAATTGTGGCTGGTAGAACAAGATTGAAAACTTTAGACTTCAGTGTTGCATCTGTAGGTATCCTACTTCTCCCAGTATATTCAAATTGAACCTCCTTTCTGAGACAACATGGAAAAAACTGTTGAAGATATTGAAGCTCATTGCTACAGGGACAGGCTCCTAGGTATCATTCATCCATTGCCATCGTGTCCTTTTCAACTCATAGTGGCCTTCCATTGGGTTTCTGAGATTGTAAATCTTAAAGGAAAAGACTGCCCATATTTCTTCCATGGAGCTTCTGGTGGATTAGAATGACCAGAGATGGACGTCTCTACCAGAGCTCTTTCCTTTGCATATTAAAAGAAAAATGGACAGGCTGGACATGAGACTGACTAAGGTACCTGGAAATAGTAATGTTTATCACCTTAAATCCACCCAGTAGAGAGAAAAATAAGAGGTGACAGAAAGACTACCATTGTCTCTATAATATCCCTCTATCCTGAGAGTAGACATTCCTTCATACAAACATAGGACAGAAAAGAGAGATCACTCCAACACTTGTGCCATGGCTGTTAAAGTCCTGCATCACGCTACTCTGCTTTTGACAGTCCTTACATCATTCTCAATGAAACCCAAAAAATAAAAGTCAATAATCTACAAATCCTATCATAAACCATGAGGAATTGGTTATTATTGTTTGTTATTATCATGAGTTAGGATCTCTAATTGTTTCTTCTGTTCCATTTGGCATAATGTCCTTATTTACAAATAAGGACCAGACTAGTATATATATCAATGCATTTGGAAATTTTATTGTGGTATAAGAGGGAAAATAGAAGGCCATATATCTCCCTCAGGGAAGTAATAATACCATGTTTGCCTACACAGGCACATTCCTTTCAACTTGTCTGAATACTTGCGTCACTTTTATTGCTTCTGTTTACATTCACACTAAACAATAAATTGTGCTTTGCAAGTGCCTCCCCTCCCAACCTAGAGCATTTTGTGATAATATTCATGATAACTAAGTTGAGTGGTATCCAAAGTATGATAGGATTATCACTGTAAATTGTGGTAATGAGTACAATGCACAGGATTACACTGAAAAATTTAAGGACTTAAGTAGACCCATGAATGTTAATCATATTAAAAAACCAGCATAGCCTGTTATTGACCAACCACGTTGCATTACAAACAGGAGACTCAGCAGTGTTTCTCTCTCATCATTACTTATACACCTTTTTTTTGTCTGTGTTTGCTTATTCCACTTCTCCTCATTTCCCATATGTATATTTTGGATGTGGCAACATTTCTTAAGTGTTAATATGAATTTATGTCTTCCTTAGAAATAATTAGGGCCCTAACATGTCAATTATGTGACAGAGTGTCTTTCAGCTCAAGTAATGTTCCAGAAAAGTGGGTGATGAAAACATGTTATCTGAAAATTACTCCATATAAAGTGAATCGTTTGTGTTCTCACTTCAGTTGTTAGAAAACAGATGGGCACTCTCCTAGGAATAAAAAGAAATTTTCTTAATAATAAACATTTATTTCACAATATATTTGCTTAAATTCTGTCATGCTATACTCATAGCTTGCCTATGAGAGGGCTAGACATACGTTTCATTGAGTTCTCAACAGAAGTGCAAGCTCAGACATTAAGTTGTCATCAGTTGCAAGGGATGCCACAACACCTTAGATTCCGTGAGGCCTAAGACCAGCCCACTTAAACACATGCTTTTCTCTGTGAAAATGCATGTGTTGTCCTTTTTTTTAATTATTGTTACTTAGTTATTGTAAGGATTTTATTTGAGTGAAATTTACAAAACATAAGATTTTCATTTAATCATTCATAGACATTGTTTTATAGCACAAATTACAATCAGTGTTATTAACTAATTATAAGATATAATTAAACTCCAAAGAGAACACTTTGGATATGTTGTCAGAAGAGCTTAGGCCTTCAATGATAAGGATTGGCACAGTGACATCAACAACGGGCCAAGATGGCAACAATGGCTTAGGACAGGGAAGGAGTTCCCACCCGCTATTCATTAGTATAACAATGAGACATAGTCAACACCTAACAGCAATCACACCCTAGTGTATATTGCCTTTCCTTTAATGAATAATTGTTGTTGTTGATTGCCATCAAGTTGATTATGATTCATAGTGATCCTATGAACAAAAGACCTGAAGCTGTTCTACAACTATCCTCATTTCTCAAAGTTTATCATTTCCAGAGACACGTTGTTTAGGAAGGGGATATTTTGCATTTATATGTAAGGTGGATTTTTGTATGTATGTATGTATGTATGTATGTAGTGCTGTTGTTGTTAATGGCCTTTGAATTGAGCATGACTCATAGCGACCCTATGAACAAAATGTCTGAAGCCTTTCTATAACTGTTGACATTTATTAAAGTTCATAGAGATTCTGGAGGCATAGTGTTTAGGGAGTGGATACCACTCCTGCTTTCAAACCTGTCATAGTATGTTATTTTTGTTATGTGCCATTGAGTCCCCTGCAATGTATAATGACCCTATTTACTGCAACTCTGAACCATTCCCTGTCCTGAGCCAGTCTCACTAATTCCGACCCACCTACCCCCATTGCCCCAGTTACTGTATCAATCCACCTTATTCAGGATCTTCTCCTGAGCTGTCCATCCACCCTTCCAAGCATGATGTCCTTCTTCAAGGACAAATCTGTCCTGGCCACGTGCCCAAAGTAAGTGAGGCAGAGCTTCAAAATCCTAACCTCCATGGAGAGACTTGGCTTCATCTTCTCCAAGACAGATCTATTCGTTTTCTTGGCAGTCCATGGTATGTTCAAGACTCTTCTCCAGCACCACAACTCAAAGGCATCTATTCTTCTGTCATCCCTATTGTCCAGCTCCCTTAGGAGAATTTTAATCAACATAATATTTTCAAAGGATAACATACAAATCATGTAGGATGAACTCAGAATAAAAGAAATAAAGGCACATGGTTCAAATTCACCAGCCAGCTGCTCCTACAAAGAAAGATGAGACGCCTCCTGCCATGTGATTTGTAGCCTCTGAAAACTGACTGAAGGGTCAGCTATGAGTAGGTTCCAACCTATTAACACCACCACCAACAACAGAATGAAAGACATGCTTAAGAAATTGAGAATTAAAAAGGTTCATCAAATTGGATTAAAAAAATAAAATTCCTTTTTGTTTATGATGTATATTTTTAATAGGGGAAAATGAGAAAAAATAGACTCCTGTCAAATTACATTTTGTCTTTAGTCCTTTCTGCCATTAGGTCCTCCACACCTTTTTAAAAAGAGAGAATGGAAAGAATTGGGCTTTATGTAGAGAGTGCATGGTGTAAATTCCTATTCCACTAGTTACTGTGTTTGTTTACTCTTGTGGCCCCTTGGAGTTTCTGTTTCTTCACAACATTCAGTAGTTATTATGGGAATCACATGAGATCATGCATATCATCTCACAGGATTATGACTGATGTTCTTTCTGCTTCTTTTTGCTTGTTCTGTGGTACCTCATGTTTGACATTTTCTCTTCACAGAGTTTTGACCTTTAATTCCTCTCATCTAATCAGATCTCTTTTCAGGGGGAGTGGTTGGGGGAGCAAAGAGAGTTCTTCTTGAGCTTTTCTTTCCTTTTTTTGCTCACTTTCATGCTATGTCTTTTCTCTGGTGGCCTAGTCAGTAGAGATTTGCACTGTCAACCCCAAGGCAGGTAGTTTGAATTCGCTGTAGGAGAAAAATGAACACTTTTTCCGAAATGTACAGCCTCTGTAAACCAGCTCCAGGGTCAGCTAGAATCGGTTTCCACTCAACAGCAATGAGTTTGATTGTATTTTTCATCTTTCCTACAAAATAATCATTAACATTCTCTAAATTATTTTTTTTTAAATCACACATAAAACTAACCTGTCTCGAAGGGATTATTTGTTTCATGAAAGACCTGGGAAAAAGAATTTTCTTTGTAAACACTTTTAGATTTTGGTTTAGCTTGGTTCACAAAACAAGACTCCACCATTAGCTTGATAATATTTACTTTCTATAAATTACTACTCTTTACTGAATCATAATTGCTGTATCCCTGAGCGCATTACACACCCGCAGGCCCCTCCACCCTCCAGTGATTTCATGGTTCACATTGATGAGAGGTCCCCCTTCGACTTTAGTCCACATTTAACTTCCAGTCACTTTTTTTCTACCCAGGAATTTGAACAAAATCACAAGCTGTTTGTTTGTTTTTACAAAAATAAAAAGTACATCTACACTTTATATTTCTAAAATAAACTCAATTTTATTCTCTTTTCTATATAATAAGCAAAAAAGACTTATTATCCTTGGATTATTGATAATGTAGATTTTTTTGCCCTCAAAATTATTTTCTTTGAATAATTAAATCTACATAGAAAATGAAGTTTACTTTGTATAACATTTGAACTACAACAAACATATATAACATCTACATAAGCTAACCATACTCATTAAGTACGACTCCTATGCTTATAGCAGATGTCCGTTTGAACCTGGCCACAGATGACTGGGAATGAGTTGACTAGAACCCAACCAGATGAAGAGAAGATGATGCATGCTGATTGCTACAACCTGACGGCTTGCTCTGGACTGGACGTTGCTTGTGGATGCAGATGCTCAAAGCTTCCAAGTTTAACAGAGGATCCTTCAGCAAAAGGAACATGTTTCTTCCCTGAGAGGAATTACTTGATAAGGATGGGCAAACTGGACATTGGCTATCTAAAAGGTGGATATTAGAACATGAGGCATGGAATACCTGACATACACGCTTTGACGAATGTAGTTATTAGTAAGACAATAGTAAGGGAAAACTCACAATGTACACAAAATATAATAAAAATTACATAAAATACAATTTACATTCATCAAATACCATGTGTATGAATGAAAGAAATATTAACTAAAAAGTACTCATAAAAAAAGACATTTGAATGTCTTCCTCTTTCCTGAAAAACTGTATTTCTTAGACTCCTTCCAACTGGAGGTATTAACAAGGTGTAGAACAAATAGAGATGATAAAATTATTAAAATTAATTTCTTCTACACTACAACTTCAGTATGGACTGAAGCTCAATGACAAGAAGGCAAAGATTCTCACCACTGGACCAATTGGAAGCATCAGGATGGATGGCGAAGTGATTGAGATTGTTCACAGCTTCAGTTTGCTTGGCTCCATGGTCAACACTCTTGGCACCAGCAGCCAGGAAATCAAAAGACGTATTGCGATGGGAAAGTCTGCTGTTAGGGACCTCTCTAAAGTACTGAAGAGCAACGGTATCTCTCTGGAGACTAAGGTGCGCCTGATACAAGCCAT
>NW_006400008.1:1930275-1988244 GCF_000299155.1 Elephantulus edwardii
AGGAAATCAAAAGACGTATTGCGATGGGAAAGTCTGCTGTTAGGGACCTCTCTAAAGTACTCAAGAGCAATGGTGTCTCTCTGGAGACTAAGGTGCCTCTGATACAGGCCATGGTCTTTGCAATCACTTGTTATGCATCAGAGAGTTGGACAATGACTAGGGAGGCTAGAAGAATTGACGCTTTTGAGCTGTGGTGCTGGAGAAGAGTATTGAATGTACCATGGACTGCCAAGAAAACAAACAGATTCATCCTGGAGAGGGTTACACCAGGCTACTTCTTGGAAGCAAGGATTCTGGGGCTTCATCTGACATACTTTGGACATGTTGTAAGGAGAGAGAGGTCCTTGGAGAGGAACAACATGCTGAGGAGGGTAGAGGGACAGCGCAGGAGGGGAAGACCCTCTGTGAGGTGGATTGATCCAGTGACTGAGGTAATTGGGCTGGGTCTTTCAGAGGCAGTGCGATTGGCACAGGATAGAGCAGGGTTTAGGGCTGTTGTACAGAGGATCACTATGAGTCGCAAATGACTCAACAGCACATAACAACAACAACAACTACAACTTCTGTCCTTGTGTTTGAGTTTCTGTATTTGAAATATTAGCTACATTAAATGTACCCTTTTTTTCCATACATAGCTTTAGTTTTTCAGATTTTGTATGCCAAAGCTATATGTTCAATTGTTTCTTCTACTATTTCATTTTTTGCCATATTGAATGAGACAGTTAATTGTCCAGAACTTGGAAACAATTTATATTATTGACTCAGGTTCTGACTTGTCATGTCTTCCAAAGCATGATGTCTTTTCTATTTAGCTGTCTTTATAGTAAAGACAATTATTTTTATTCATGTTTTCCATGTTAAGGTATTCCATTCTTTTCGTTTCTCAAATTAGTTTGAAAATGAAGATATATTTTGACTTCTAAATTTGTTATGGACCTTTCCTGGTGTATAGATTCTATATCTACAATTTTCAAATACTTCAGAAAAAGTATATGGTCATATCCACCACCACAGTTTGCTGTACAATGGTATCTTTCCTGTTGCTGCATTCTATGCCAGTCGTATTTCAAATAATAGCAGAGTCACCTTTGGTGGACCAATTTCATCATAGCTAGGTGATGACTTTGGAAGCAGGAGTGGCATCTACTCCCTAAACAACATGCTTCAGAAACTCTGTGAACTTCGATAAATGACGATAGCTATAGAAAGACTTCAGGCTTTTGTTCACAGGGTTGCTGTGAGTCGTGTACACCTCAACATCAGTCAGCAACAACAAGGTGATGACTAGGGAGACAGGCTGACGAATCTTCTTCCATAAATTAGCAAACAAAGACCATATGTATCACAGCAGAACAGTGTCTGATTTACTTACTTCACTTGTATCACAAAGGACAGTGCTTGGTTTTGACCAGGAAAGGCAAAAAAATCCTTAGTAAAATGGATCACAATATAGTGACAGTGATGGCCACAAACATACAACAGTTTTGAGGATGACACAAAATCAAGCAGCGTTCACCTTGGTTCTACATAAGAAATTGTCTCCATGTCAGCAATCTACCTGCCATCTATAGAGTTATGTAGAGATAGATTAGAGGAGTGAAGGTGCCTAATTTTGAAACCCAGCATAAATTATTCCATTTTGTGTGGCCTTGAGCACATTACTCAATCTTTCTGAGCTTCATATCCCAAACCTTTATAATGGTAATAACAACAAATGAGAAAACCTCCTGGAAGGGCTATTGTAAAGCCTAAAGAGAATGCTGGCGATATGTTTATTTGCTGCAATGCCTACCACAAAACAATCACCCAAAATAAACAAAATAATCCAGAGTTTATTGCTATTGAAAGTATATTTTTCTAAGTTACAGTTATCCTAAATATATCTAATACAAACCAAAGTAACATCATTTAATAATTCTTATTATTATTCATAAAGTTTTCAAATTGTGCCTGTACCACGACGTCGTTATTACCCACAATGATTATAATTTTCACAAAATTTATTTTGATAGCTAATAGTGGTTGTTTGCTGGTCGATTATGATTTAGTTCTTCCTTATAGTGGTTGTTGTCATGTGCCATCAAGTGTGAATTAACTCATGGCGGATCCTACAGGGAAGTTTCAAAGGCTGTTAATTGCATCAGAGGAAATTGCCCATCTTGATCTTGAGAAGCAACTGGTGGATTAAAACTGGGTGTCTTTAAGATAGCAGCACAATTCTTTACCAACAGGCCAGAAATAGAGCTTTCTAATTCTTGATTAGAAATGTAAAAGTGTTGTGGTTGTTTTTTTTTTTTTAAATTATGTTTAGCCTATATCATTCAGATGCAGTGATGATACTCCTGATTAATTTTAAATCCTTCTAGAATTAAGATTCACTTTATACCTTTAAGCACACACACTGCTTCTTGGTTACCCTGAGCCCAATTAGCATTATGGTTATGGTCAAATTGTGAAACTCAAAGTAATCTATCTGGCTCCATACTCATGTAAATAATTCCCACTGAGCTGGTAATTTGATCACAGCTCTCCTTTATGCTTCAAATGTTCAAATATTCTGCTATTAATTCTGAATGTATGCTAGAGTTGGGCTGAAGAGGAAGTAAGTGTATATTAAGTTAACATAAATATTCTTTTTATACCCTAGAAATTTAGAGTGTGACTATGACTCATAGTACCGTCAAAATATATTCTGCAATGATGTCTCCAATGTTGTCTTGATGTACTGCCATCCAACACATCATTTCATTTTAAAATCAAGATCACTCACATTTATTCTCTCTTTTGCCTTCAGTACAATCTCCACTCTCAGTTATGTATCAAATAACATATCGATTCTTCTCATTTTGGGGAAAAAAGAATATCTCCTTATTTATGCATTTACTAAGTCCAGAACCATTAATTGAGGTTCTGTGTGCTACAAATATATAATAGCATTTAGAGAAATAAGTTCAGGAAACTTACATTAAAGACAGCTGATACTTCAATAACTATAAATACTGCACCACAAAGACAGTGCCTTACTTGATAATTCACTTATTTATTTAGCATCTGTATTTTCTAAACAATTTCTTACAAATGCTCAGGTCCTGTTTACAATGGTAAATAATAACAATAATAGCAAATAAAACTCAACTCATTGCCCATTGGGTTAGGAACCAAGTTGTAGGCTACCCTTCAGCAGGTTTTCTTGAGGCCATAAGTCATGTAACAGAGGAGAGAGTGGCCATCTTTGACCTACAGAGAAGTTAATGGAGGCTGGTGGATTCAAACCATGAAGGAGGCATGACCTTTGGAGTAACAGTGCAACTCCTTATGACCACACACCAGAGCTTCCTCATAACAAATTTCATAACTTGTTATGATACTTATATTTTAATATGTCTGAGTGTGGGATATAGTGTGGCTTAGGTCAGGAAACAAAGACAATTAAGTAATCTGTGATGTGTACTAATGGTACTTACAGAGTAATATTAAAAATCAAAATCTAACTCGATGTTGTTGAGTGGGAATCCACTCCTTCAGCTGGCAGGAGGAAATGATTTGTCTTTCTCCAGGGGACCTGCTAGCAGATTTGAAACACCTTTGGGCTAGTAGTATTAACTCCCTATTGGGCTATAAAACCAAAATTCAGAAATAGGAAGGCATATTATAGATGTTGGAGATCACACAAGTGTTTTCCATCATATTTCTCCTACTCACATGGATATCATCTCTTCTTACAATAGCTCTTCACACATTACATTATAATTCATGGTTTACATATTTGCCATGTATGTGTTTTGTGTTCTCTGCTCAAGAAGTTATGCCATCAAGTCAAATGCCTACTTAATGTGACCTTATATAATGGAGTGAATGACCCCATAGGCTTTCCTAGGTTTTAGTCTTTATGAAAATAGATTGTCAAAGCTATTTCACAGAGTTCCTGGTGAGTTCAACCCATCAACTTTTCAGTTAGTGATCCAGTGTTTAACCATTGCATCAATAAGACTCCTTCCTCTAACATTATAACTACTTTTTTTTTAAAGGTGCGTGTTTTTGTTTTTTTTTTTAACTTCTA
Organism: Elephantulus edwardii; assembly: GCF_000299155.1. Lineage (NCBI taxonomy): Eukaryota > Metazoa > Chordata > Mammalia > Macroscelidea > Macroscelididae > Elephantulus > Elephantulus edwardii. The sequence goes on from NW_006400008.1 coordinate 1,934,336, forward strand.
GTAACTTTCCTGCTTTTCCAGTGATGCTTATATTCTAGTTTCAAATTGATTTAAATTTTACCTCACTTATTTCTCAGTAACTTCACCATTTTAATTGATTACTGTATTTGATTCTAGGAAGGGACTCTGGTGTTGCCAATTTGTTATTATCTACTAAGAGGTTGTACTATTGAAGAACTAATCACACTGCAATTGAATAAAAGCCCTTAATTATAGTTAATTTTCTTATATCTTAGTAGATTTCAGAGTCACACTGTGGCAAATGCAACAATCTAAACAAAACAAAAGGATGTTTTTTATGGAATGATTCTAATAATAAATATGTCAAGTAACAAAATAGAGATATTATCATCTTTGGCCTATGAAATATCTAAATATTACCTTGAATAACTGTGACATTCTATTTTAAATAAGAGCCAAATAGAAGTTACATTCTAATCATATCTCCCAGCTTGCCTCTTTTCATCTTTTTTTGACAGTCTTGACAGTTCTCTTCACAACAAAGCTCTGCCTTGATTTACCCATTTCTCCATTGTTTTGTACCATAGTGTCAGAACTGACCCATAGTGAATCTTCAGTCGGTTTTCAGAAGACGTTAATAGCATGGGGAAAGATTGCCCATCCTTCTGCCATGGAGCTGGTGTCTTCAAACTGGGTGCCTTCAGGACTGCAGTGCACCTTTTTGCCACTAGGCTACCAGGGCTCCATTCCCATAGTCTTCTGAAATATTTACTTCCAATATTTTTATATTCTTCTAGTACCTTTATGTTCTTTCAGTATTTTTCTGTTATTACAAAGAGTGGCAATTTTTTGTCCTGTGATTTAAATATCTGTCATAAAGTTACCAGAATCATCATGTATCTGATTGTTCATATTCATTACAAGAGCATTGGCCAGTTGAGCTTCCCAATGGAAGAAATAGATGAATTGGCATGCAGGTGATTGAATAGTCCGAATATGTGGCTGGCACAATTGTTAGCTCTTTTTTCTTTTCTTTTCCAAACCATGGAATCTCAAATAAGAGAGTGAGGAACCCACCCAAGGTGTGAACCTAATTGAAAACTCAAGAGTGAATTTTCATGACAATGAAAGAACAGTGTGAAATCCAAGAATCTTGATATGCAGAACAGATACTAGAAAGGTAGAAAGAAATAACTTGAGAATTTAGTTTACATAGAAACTATATGTGTTTGGAATATCCTCCACCATAACAAATTTGGTATATCAGTCATTTCCAATTCAGATGGATTCACTCAGGCTGTTTAATGAAAAGGAAAACCAAAGGGAGTTGGAATAAATGAAAAGTCATGAATTTGAATCCTGGTTCAGTCTTTTCTGTGTGACCTTGGGAGAATCACTCAGTCTCACTGGACATGTTTCCTTCATCCATAAAATAAAATGAAAGCAATTATAACAGCCTTTCCTGTCGAGATTTCTTCAAATGAGATAGCAAGTATCAACACAGTTTTTAAAACCTACTTTACCTTATAATTATTGATAAGTGAGGGAGATTGAGTGAGACGTGAAAGATACAACTCAGAGTTTATTAAAGGAAAGGTAAATATTCAGATTGAGTTCAGAGTTCGGTAAATTATTATAGTTCGGTCAGGTTTTTGGTTCACAAATGGCTTTTACTCAAACATGATAAAACATGCATGTATTAAATGCATTGATAATAAATATGATTTTAAGGATTTCATTTTGGTTTTAACTTAGGAACAACCTCAAGAAAAACTGCAGTTTATTCTCATGTAAGTGTAGGCAGTTCTGATTGCTAGACGCTTATTTATCTTTAAGTTATTATTTTGCCACAGTAAACTTGTAAGCTTTACCTCACTGACCAAGAGGGCTGATTCAACTCCAGACCGTAAAAGGAAGAAATGGAACGGAAACAAATACTCTTCAATATCTTGCACCTATTATTTTTGCTTACCCCTCAAGAGTGTAATCATGTTACTTTAATTAAAAGAGATAATGAAAAATCCATTTTCTTATTTTGAGGACCCATGGATCCACATATTATTTTCTAAGAGTCTGTTATAAGGGGGAAAGGGAACTAATATTGCAGAAAGCTAATAACAAGTAAATTATAGCATGAATATTCAGACCAAAATGACCTTTGAAATTGAGAACATTTTTAAAAAAATTTTTCAAAGGACAAAAATATATTGGATAATATTGTTTCACATGTTACAATGAACTTAAAAAACTAAAACAAATCCCTGTATCCTTTAAGATATTAAAAGAAGAAAGCAAACTCTCTGCCACCAAGTCAATTCCAACTCATAGAAATTCTGGATCTTACAGGAAAGAGTAGAGCTGCCTTAGTGTTTCCAGGGCAAGAAATCATTAAAGAAACAGCTTTTCATATCTTCCTCCCAGAGAGCAGCTTTTGAGTTCAAATGGTTTGTTGTTGTTGCTGTTAAATGCTGTTGAGTCACTTGAAACTCATAGCAACCCTATGTACAACAACCCTATACTCTGCTCTATCCTGTGCTAATCTTATTGTCTCCCACACATCTACTCCCATTACTCCAGTGGCTGAATCAATCATCTCATCGAGGGTCTTCCTCTCTTGTGCTGTCCTTCCACTTTCCTAAGCATGATGTCCCTCTCCAAAGACCAGTCCCTCCTTGCAACATGTCCAAAGTATGTCCAATGAAGCTTTAGAATACTTGCCTCCAAGGAGCAGCCTGGTCTCACCCTCTCTAGGATGAACTTGTTTGTTCTCCAAGCTATCCAGGCGTATTCAATCCTGTTCTCCAGGACCACAGCTCAAAGGCATCCATTCTCCTTCTGTCATTCCTAGTCAAATGGTTTGCCTTTTGGTTATTAGGTGAGTGTTTTAACCACCGCAACACCAAGCCAACTTAGAAGCTACAGTCTATGAAATAAGTAAACACATAGGGATTTCCAACAAGAGAATGTATTTTTTTAATTCAAGAGAGCAGAAAGCCTATTATTCTGAGGTGTGGTTGTCATTTGCTGTTGTCATGCTTTAGCAGCACCCTAGAAACATGAAAAAAAAATGTGTCTCCATCTAAAAATGAGGACTAATTCGTGTGTTGATAAATTTAAGTGAGAATAAAATAATAGCTTTTGCTGAGAAATATGTGTTTGGTATATTCGGCTTGAAAAAAATAAGAGAAGTAGGCATTCAGGCAATGAGTGATATTAGTTATGCAATTTATGAACTTATTTGAGTTGATTTGAAATGATGCAGCTACTTACAAAGTGCTTGTTTCATTTAAAATGAAATCGTTTCTGCAATGAGGCTCTCTTTCTGGTAGAATTCTAGCATTAAGGCACTGTGGTCAAAGTAGGAGGACAGATTGCTAGATGCAGTTGGATTCTCTTTCTCTTTCCTGTTCCAATACCGTCTCTGATGACTGCCACGCCTCTCTTCTGAAAGGCAAAACTGTATGGCAAAGAATAGAAAGAGGCAAGTCTGGAGGTGGGGGGACTGGGACATTTTATACTCCTTTAAAATGATGAGAGTAAAATTATAGCTCTCCAGAGAAGACTGGAAACACATTTCACCTCGTTCTCCACCCCTCTCCTCCCTGCCCCTCTCAACCTTGAGCCCAGATCTTTCTCTCTTTCCCAATAGTACTCTTATGCTTAGGTGTGAGGTGGAGGTACTTCCACAGCTCATCATATTACTTTCAACTGTATAATTTAAAGGCATGATATAAGAATAAAAGACTAGACTTAAAAGATTCGGTAATATCTATTTTTGGCTTAAGAGTCCTTTGGATTTTGCCTCTTCTTTTGTTGACTTTTTTCATGTTTGTATTTTTAAAGAAAAATTTAATATATTGTCATAAAATATGATATCGTATAATGAGTCTCAACTTGTGCTGCTGTAGCAAATGTCACAGATGGATTCATTTCTTGTTAAACAATATTTAGGATTTTAACGCAAGTTTATAGAAAGATTTTATTTTTTTAAAATATTTTATTTGTTTACTTGTTGTGTACTGTTAAATCAGATCCAACTAGCACAGGAGAAAGTTGTCCCTCCATCACCAGTGGAGCATCTGGTGGATTCGAACCACATGCCATCGGTAGGGCAGTGGAGCTTTTTGCCATTAGGCCACCAGAGCTCCGAAAGATTGGGTTTTCATTCATTCACTATTGCACATTTCCCCCCCCTCTCCCTCGCTTCCCTGGTTCACTTTGTAATGTACCTCTTGTTCCAGATTGTCAATGCCTAATCATACATTGCTTTAATAATAATCATCCATTCATTTCAGAAAGTCCTTCCCCTCATCTATTCCAAAGCAGTGCTCAGAATCTCTCCACTCTTTTCCTTTGTCCCCCTCACCTACCATCCACCCCCCGCCCCGTCAATCCTATTTTATAACAGCAGCGTTATGCACAGTGTTATTTCTCCTTTTGTGACTGAGATAACAACAGAGAATGGTGCTGTACTGGACAGGATTTCATTCTGTTCCAATTGGGTGGAAATAAGTTTGAGCCGTCTCCATGGCATCCAACAACAGGAACAATTGTGCGTCTTATTTGTGATTCTGTCCTCTTAGCCCTAATAGATCCCTTTCATCTATCACTTGGGCACCGTAGTCGGGTCCCGTGAGCATTAGGCCATGGCTGTGAAGCTCCAACTTTTTGAAACCAAGAAGCTTTTGTCCACTCTTTGAGATACAGGAGGCCATGACCTCGCCCTCTGAACCTGAAAAAGCCTGTTTTGTGATGTTCCTTCCAACAGTTCTGCTGATCTCCTGGCTATGCCAGGGACAGTGCTTTCTTTTTTCCTACCTGGAAAACAACATTTAGCCTGTTTCCTTTGGGTATAATTCCAAAAGGCAGGCAGCCTTCATTTGTTTTTGTTCCTTCTGCGTCCCTTCAGTCTGAGTTGATAGGTTTTCTCATAAGTCACAGACTTGATCACTTTAAAAAAGTGTGTCGTCATATCCTTTGAGTGTTCTTGGAGAGGGTGAAACCAAGTTTCTCCTTGGAGGCTAGGATTTTTTTGAAGCTCTGTCTCACATACTGTTGACACATGGCCAGGAGAGACCAGTCCTTAGAGAAGGATATCATGCTCAGAAGGGTGGAGGAGAGGAAGACCCCGATGAGATGGATTGATATAGTAACTGGGGCAATGAGAGTAGTCGAAGTCAGTGAGACTGGCTCAAGACAGGGCAGACTTCAGAGCTATTGTACATAGGGTCACTAGAAGTCCCTGGAAATTAAACAGCGTATAAGAGCAACGACAACAACAACATCCTTTGTGTAAATTCTTTGTTTTTACAACAAAATTTTCCAAGTCTTTAAATTTTGTTTATCAGTTTGCACAGTTCATTTTTAAATGTTTTTACCTCATGTATTTTACTATAACTAGCAAAGGGAAATAATGAGTCTCCTTTAAGATCTAGGTTAGAAATCTCCTCAGCCAGATATTCAAGTTCAGTGCTTACAAGTTTTACCTTCCACCAAACATCTATGCATAATTCAGACAAGTTATTTGCAACTGCATGAAAAGCATCACCCTTTTTCTGTTGTCCAATCGCATATTCATCATGTTCTTTAAAAGCTTTTCTAGAAGTGCATTTAATGTCCACTTCTTAGCAACCAACTTTTTCTGGTGCCATATATATTTTTAAGATAACTGAGAAGGAACTCTGGTAGTGTGGTGTATAATATCTTGGGCTGTTAACTAAAAGTTAGTGGTTCAAATTCACTACCTTCTCCGCACAAGAAAGACAGACTATCTCCTCCCTTAAAGATTTACAGACTGAGAAACCCAATGAAAGGCTATTATGAGTTAACTGACTCAATGACAGTATGTGAAGAGAGTAAGATGATAGACACTAACATTTTCCTCCCTTCCTTCTATACCTTTGCCAAAACTGCATTTAAAAGCCATAATTCTTCCAGCCTTTTCTTCAAAGCAATTTAGGCTTTTTACTATTGAACATCCCATGGACAGGCAAGAGAATGAACAGATATATCTTATAGAGGGTGCAGCCAGAGTGCCTCTTAGAGGCAAGAATGATGAGGCTTCGCTTCACATACCTTGGAGAAGAACATAATGCTGGTAAGGGTGGAGGTCTGGCAAAGGAGAGGAAGACTCTCAACCAGGTGGATTGACACAGTGACTGCTGCAGTGAGCTCTTGTGTGTCAGGAGGTGTGAGGATGGCACAGGATAGAACAAGGTTCAGATCTTTTGTTCCTAGGCGCACTATGAGCCTTCCCCAATTTGATGGCACCTAACACCAACAGCTATTGTTGTTAGGTGCCATGGAGTCAATTATGGTTCATAGTGACCCTATGAACAGGTGACTTGAAATTCTTCCAGCCTTTATCCATTCAATTCTATAACTCCTTCCTCCATTTAGGAGTCTATTAGGGCAGCAATCTCACTTCTCACTTTTCACAACCAAATTCTGTCTTAGTTATCTACTTCTGCTGTAACAGAAAAACAATAAATGGATGACTTTAGCAAACATTCATTGTCTCATCTTTTAGGACCCTGGAAGTATGAATTTAGTGTGCTGATTCTGGAGGGAGGTCCTTGTCTTCTGCTTCTTCTTCTGAATGATCTTCATGTGACTTGTCATCCCTTGTCCCCTCATCACTTCCTGTCTTCATACTTATTTGAATCAATTTTCTATCTCAAAAAGAGATTGACTCAAGTCACACCCTACACTAATCCTGCCTCATTACTATAAAAAGACAACCCATACCTAGATGAGATTATAGAATTATAAATACAGCAAAGAGGCTAAGATTTACAATGCATATTTTGAGGCACACAAATGAAATCCACAACAGTATGACATTTTTTTAGTTGTGTGTGCGTGTGTGTGTGTGTGTGTGTGTACACACACGCGCGCACGGGCATCAAATCGGATCTCCAGCAGAGCATCTGGTGGATTCTAACTGCTCACCTCTGAGATTGCAGTGCAGCTTCTTGCCACTAGGCCACCAGAGCTCTCCAGCAGGATATATCTTACAGAAGCCAAAGAAACTTAATAATAAATCTCAGGCCCGACCTAGATGTGCTGTGGCCTAGCTCTTTGTTGTAAATAAACTCAGGGATTATTGTGTAATTTAGCAGTCATTCTAGTCCAGGTGATCATTACATTGCTAAATGTTCATGTTTGGAAAATAAAATACTTCCTCCTTTTGAAGCAACTTTCATGCTATTTGCTTTAAGGTTTCAGACTTACAATTAAATTGTATTAATAAAAATTAACTATATTCTGGCAAAGAAAGCAATGACATAATTATTTGAATCTATGCATGTAAACTAAAGTCACCACCTTTGGCTTGGTTGCATTGCTTTCAGTCAACTGGGCCAACTGATCACTCTATGTTGATGTTATTGTCGTTAAGTGCCGTGGAGTTGCAGGCAACTCATAGCAACCCTATGAAGAAGAGTCCTCAACTCTTGGGTGTCTCTCATTCTCTCAACAATCATGGTTGTTGTTGCTGTTAAGTGCCGTCGAGTCGCAGGTAACTCATAGCGACCCTATGAAGGAGAGTCCTTGACGCTTGGGTGCCTTTCATCCTCTCTCCAGGTTCATAGAGTTCCCGGAGGCAAGCTATAATGGAAGTGGATGCCACTCCTCCTTCCAAGCTTGTTTTCATCGAGGAGTTTCTGCAGCCCTCGGGCCCGTCTTTAATTGTTTTTGTTCAGACAGTCCTCTAGGTCGTATAGCCCTGGTGTACAAGTTGTCGTACAGCGGTCACTTGTGGTTGCTGTGAGGCTGAACACTGTGACACTGATGTGTCACATACGTTAATGGCTGGTTACCCAGTGCAGACAGAGAGTGGGGTGGAGCTCCCCGATTAGAAAAACTGGATGAAATATGTTTACGGCATTGAAGTCTATGGGGGAGAGAATAGTCTAAAAGTATTATATTTTAGGGCATTATTTTTATCGTAGGAGTATTCAATGAGGGTTGCAGAGTGAATTATATTTGGGGGTAGGGGGGTTGGGGGGGGTGGGGGGATTGTGTACCAATGAGGGAGTTTTTCTTTTGCTTTTCAAGGAGAGGAGCAAACGGGGGGGGGGAGGGGTTTGTGGGGGGAGAAGGTGCAACAATGAATTAATGGAATTCCAAAATCTCTGTAGATGTTCATTGAAATGAAAAATAAACAAACTAAATTAATTTAAAAAAAAAAGAGAAAGGTAAAAAAAAAAAAACAACAAAAAACAAGCGTGGAAGGAGGAGTGTCATCCACGTCCATAATAGCTTGCCTCCAGAAACCCTATGAACCTGGAGAGAGGATGAAAGGCACCCAAGTGTCGAGGACTCTTCTTCATAGGGTCGCTATGAGTCGCCTGCGACTCCATGGCACTTAACAAACGAACGCCAACGACGATGCATATAAATGTCAATTCAGAATTTGAAGTGTCCTTGTCTTATTGAATTTGCTTATCCTGGTAATCATTCCAAACATGTACTTGTTAGAATTGGTTGTAGAGATGTTTTTATCCTTACATATTTTTTCTTTTTTGATGGTCTTACCAGATACAGGGATCTTCATACACTGACTACTTGGTCAATATTTTGATCCTGAATTCCTGATCAATAAAATATCTTAAGACATGATGGAAAAAAAGCCCCAAAGAATCATACATTGTATTAGCTAAGCTATTCTTTCCTCAATAAATGAATGTCTTCCAAGAGGTATTTATATTCCTTATTTATAAAAGTGATGGCTCTAGAAAGAATTCAATTTGCCATCTGTTCTTTTGTCCCATCTAGACTACACCAGCTTGACCACAGTTGTCTTTCTCGTAGGCTGGGAGATGGAGAACCTTGCCTTGTAGGGTTGCAAACTTTTATAAGTTTGTTTTTTTTTAATTATTATTAAAAGAATAAGAAGCTGTTTGAGATACAACTACAGTCTTGCTTTAGAAAAAGGGATTTGCTTAAGTTTGATTTAGGTATTTCCCACCAATAAACTGCAGTCTTTTATTTGTTCCTACAATAGCTTGAATCCCTTTTGTAGAGCGGGTTGATCTCTTCATGTGGTGCCATGGTCAGTTGAGGTGCTGACCCAGAGGCAGCAATTCTCTGGCTGTTCCACCAGGAGTTCCTTGGCAGATTAAATGGGCAGTCTCCTCCTGTGTGATTTACAGGTATGAGCTGATACAGTACAAGGGAGTGTGTCACTAGAAATCAAAAGTGAAGGACATAAAATGTGTGCCACTGAGGGGCATTAACACAGTCGTCAAGAGAAACTCTGCAGCAGCAAAACCACTGTTCTCGACCTTTCCAGAGTCCTGGAATTTATGGTTTCAGAGTCCCAAGGTGATCCGTACAATAGATCTTTTGTTTTTCTGGTTATAACTAATTAATAAATTACTAATTACTCTGCTCAACAGAGACCTCAATGCCTCCTACCAGCTAAGTGTTATTTAGACTGTCAACTCTTTATAAAGACAACTCCAGTCTATTCACATCTACTCATGTCCTTCACTTCAGTGTCTAACCCCAGTACCTATTCCACAAAGAATTTAATGACCAGTCAGTCATAAAGTACTTTAACTTCCTACAGCACAGTACAGTGACTTACCTATCATGCACTCCTTTCCTATGTTTTTCCAAACAAAAAGAGACTTTTCTCTTAGCAGAGGTCAGGCTTTCTCATGTTCTTTAGATTTAAGTTTTCTCAGACCTCTGAAGAATTTAATTCAATCAGTTATTTTCTTTCACTCTAATTGATTAGTTTTTCTTTCTTTACTATTTCCTTAACATTTCTAAATCCTTTCATATTTTTTATCTTAAAAATACTTGTACACTCATTTCCTTTCCTAATAGTTTAAAAAATTATAACTACACATCAATTTACTGAATACAAAGTATACAGTATACATAATCTAAGATCTTTTATTACCTTGTTTAATCCTTTCAATTGGGCGCTCTATTGGCCTAGTCTGTAGGAAATAACATTGCTAAACCAGTTTAAGTCCTCTAGCATGTAAGAGAAACAGATATAGTCTCTTCTAATGAAATTTACAGCCTCAAAAACCCTGCAGGATGGTCATCTGTGCATTTGTTCTGATTCTGTGGCAATGAATGAGTGAGTGAGTGAGTGAGTAAATCATTTTAATTATCTTGTGAGATAAAGTCCATTGCTATCCCCACTTTACAGATGAAGGAACTCTGTGAAGACACAGAGAAAAGGTCTCATTTCAGTTATACCACAAAAGCGATATGAGGCTACATTTATTTCACAAATTTCTTTAGAATTTACATTGTAACAATGACTATCTCAGCAATGGATGGAGACAAGGACTTGTTTTATTTGAAGTGTGAAACAGTTACTTCTTCATGCTTTTCAAGACATAGTTAGGAAGGCTAATAATGACGAAAGAGTCATGCACAAAGTTGATGAGGTAAGATGATGAAAAGGGCAGAATAATGACTTGTTTATACTGGATTAAGTACTTGAAGGTATTGATAATGGTGTCTAAGTCTCTTCTGAGTGTTGTGGGAAGGTAACTAAGGTCTCTTCTCAGGTGAATGCCAATAAGGGGAGCATCCACTTTATTCCTGTCAGTGGAGGTGAACCTATGAGGGAAGTGGTTTTTTTTCCTGCCTGCATGTTACCTATGCATAGATAGCCTGAAAGGGACTGAGTGATAGCTTCTTCTAGGATCATAGAGTAAGAGAAATCAATGGTGTTAAGTTGTTATTAAGATAATACTGAATAAATTAAATAGAATTGACCATTGATGACTGTGGAGGAATTACAAGGATGCATGTAGGCTGTCTATTGAGAATGACAGTTGTCAATACCAAAGGAAGATCCATGTTAAGGAGAAAGAAGAATAATTTCTTTTTGGACATGTTGAGCTAGACTTTACTATGGATGCATACCAACTCAATTTTTACATAAGGTAAAACGGAATGCACGAATCTCAGGATTGAAGCTAATACTTTGTGGTAGATGTCCTCTGAGATTGCCACATATTATCACACCCAAAACTCCTTATCAAGCCAGTAGTAGGGGCACTGAGTGTAATTTAACTGTGGTAGTGTTCTTCAGCAGCAAGAAAGAGTGAAGGACATGAACAAATGATAGTCTCCTGTCTCCTGAAAAATGCCAAGGATAGTTTTAATTTCTATCTCTCTTTTTCTCTTTTGGAATACATTTCATTGTTAGTAAGTTCTTCCTAAAATGAGCCATATAATTCTGTTTTTATGTTGCTGTTAGTTTCTGAGGCTCCATCTAACATACTTTGGACATGTTGTAAGGAGGGACTGGTCCTTGGAGAGGGACATCATGCTTGGTAGGGTGGAGGGACAGCACAGGAGGGGAAAGGCCTCTATGAGGTGGACTGATTCAGTGACTGGGATAATCAGGATGGGTGTACTGGAGACAGTGCGACTAGCGCAGGACAGAGTAGAGTTTAGGGCTGTTGTACATAGGGTCGCTATGAGTTGCATGTGACTCGACGACACATAACAACAACAAACAACATTAGCTGCCTATTGACTCCAATGCTATACTACATAAATACAAGAATATGTAAAAGTGTTATATTTTTGTTATTTTTTTCCTAAACCTGGCTAACTAAGCACAAATATAACCCTATAATTTGTTGAAAATACGCTTGACAATCATTGTTTTTCATATTTTTGAACTCCTGTCTAGAACTCAGCACTTTACATTTGTTATATGTAATCCTTATACTAACTCGACGTAGTTGATGATTTTTTCACACACAAGGCTTACAAATGGAAGAATTTGAAAGAAGCAAGATTTGTTCAAGGCTGTACGTTTGGTAGCTTTATCTTCCCAATTCAGTCTGTGTTTAAGTTGCTGATTCTGAACTTGTATTAGAATAATCAAATTCAAAACTTATTGCCCTCAAGTCAAAATTGACCCATAGCTGACCCTCCAGCAGATTTTCTCAGGTTGTAAATTGCATGGGAAGAGACCACCCATCTTTCTCTCATGGAGTTGCTAGTGGATTTGAACTACTAGAGAAGCACAACTTTTGGGTTAACAGCATAACTCCCTATGATCTATGCCACCAGAGCTCCCTAATAAACACCAAAAACCTTTAATAATGCCAATGCTTAGGCTGCATTCCACACCAATTACAGTAGCCATGCTGGGGAGTAGCACAAATGAACCCTATTTTTTTAGAGCTTCCTTGGGTATATCAATGTACACCCAGTGTTGAAAATCACTGATCCACATCTAAAAACCTCAAGATGTTTTCACACCGTACTGCTTCTGAACCAAAAATTATTTACATTCCACATTGAAATAGTCTTGTGCAAAAGAAAAAAAAAAGAAATAGTCTTGTGCCTCCAACAGAACTGCTGATAAACAAAATAAATTAATTTTTTGATAGAAAAGAAAGCAAGTTTATCTCTCTCTACTTTCCTAAGTCTTAGAAGAAACATGTTCAAAGCCCAGAAAGCCAGTATTTTGGGCACAGGATTTTATTTGTTCTATTTTTCATAATTACCTTTGAGCTGTGGTGCTGGAGAAGAGTGTTGAATATACCATGGACTGCTAGGAGAACAAACAAGTTCATCCTAGAGAGGATGAAATGAGACTGCTCCTTGGAGACAAGGATTTTGAAGCTCCGTCTGACATACTTTGAACATGTTGCAAGAAGGAACAAGTTCTTGGAGAGGGACATCATGCTTGGGATGATGTAGGGACAGAGTCAAGAGAGGAAAGCTCTCAATGAGATTCAGTCACTAGAGTGATGGGGGTATGTGTGTCAGTAATAAAGTTAGCACAGGACAGAGCAGGGTTTAGGGCTGTTGTCTCTATGAATCACAAGCAACTTAGTAGCACATTATAACAATAATAACATTTGCCATAATTGAAGGCAATCTTAATATTTGCATGATTCTTATCTCTCTGTTTTAGGTGACCATTTATAGTGCTTAAAAGTTTGGAAAGTTATATTAAACAAAACAGAGGGTGAGCTGGACAATGACCAAGGACGATAGAAGGAGAATTGATGCTTTTGAGCTTTGGTGTTGGAGAGAGTGCTGAAGGTGCCATGGACTGCTAAGAAAACAAACAGATTCATCCTGGAGAGGGTTAAACCAGGTTGCTCTTTGGAGGCAAGGATTCTGAGGCTTCGTCTGACATACTTTAGTCATGTTGTAAGGAGAGACTGGTCCTTGGAGAGGGACATCATGCTTGGGAAGGTGGAGGACAGGCGCAGGAGGGGAAAGGCCTCTGGGAGATGGATTGATTCAGTGACTGGGGCAATCAGGATGAGTGTGTTGGAGGCAATGAGATTGGCACAGGACAGAGCAGAGTTTAGAGGTGTTGTACATAGGGTTGCTATGAGTCGCAAGCGACTCGACGGCACATAACAACAACAACAACATAAACCTTTAAGACAATTTCTCTAGCAGTAGAGAGCACCACATACATCAATTCCTGAAAGTATCTATGAGCGTAGAATGCATTTTGAAGTTTCTTAATTGTTTGTAAAGCTTTAGTTGAACTGTTGGCTTTATTTATCAAGTGACTTAATTATATTTTATTCTTAATAAAATTATTATTTTTCCTAAGCTTGGATATTTGCAATCACTTGTTATGCATCAGAGAGTTGGACAATGACTAGGGAGGATAGAAGGAGAATTGACGCCTTTGAGCTGTGGTGCTGGAGAAGAGTATTGAATGTACCATGGACTGCCAGGAAAACAAACAGATTCATCTTGGAGAGGATTAAACCAGGCTGCTCCTTGGAGGCAAGGATTCTGGGGCTTCGTCTGACATACTTTGGACATGTTGCCAGGAGGGACGGGTCCTTGGAGAGGGACATCATGCTTGGGAGGGTGGAGGGACAGTGCAGGAGGGGAAGACCCTCTATGAGATGGATTGATTCGGTAACTGGGGTAATCGGGATGGGTGTGTCGGAGGCAGTGCGGTTGGCGCAGGATAGAGCAGGGTTTAGGGCTGTTGTGCATAGGGTCGCTATGAATCGAAAATGACTCGACGGCACATAACAACAACAACAACAAGCTTGGATATAGCACTATATAAATGAAGCATCTGCTGTGTATGATGTACAAATGTTTGAATTCTCAAAGGACATATTTTTTTTAAAAAAATCAGATTTTCCTGTTATGTATGTTTGGCAAACTTTCTAAGCTCTTCAAATTATGAGCCTGTTTTCTACGAGATACACATTTTCAGCATTTGTGGAACAGATTTTTTATCTATCGATATCGATCTAGCATTTATTTTCTTGTGACTACTCAGGCTTTATTTTAAGATTAAAGTAAAAAAATCTACTAGATTAGAGTTGCAACCTTTTGAGGTGGTATATTTAGAATTGCTTTTCATTGCTCCTTCAGTCACTGTCTTGTATCATGTCTGGTTTTATATTGGCAAGCTCTTCACTTCGTGAGAAGTCAACGTGTAACAGGTTTCCTTTATGCAGAAATTATTTGCCACAGTAATTTTTTAAGAAAAATATGAAAAAATAGAAAAAAGAGGAAAAAAAGAAAAATATGGTTTAAAAAGATGATGTTTCTGTATCTTGGGGATTTTAAAGCAAAGCTTTGAAGCATGTGTTGCAACTTTTAATTAATGATGAGCTAAGAATTTTCTAGAAAAAGAGATTACATTTTAACTCTTTTATTGCTATTTTTATCTAAGGGGAAGATTGAGAGGCTAAGTATTTAGGATCTATGAAAGACATTTGACAGCTGTGTATTAATGGCATTTTCATAGATACAACTTGCTACAGCTTTTTGGAATGAGGATAAAGTGACATTAACAAAATGCTGCTGATTGAACTGCTAATGCCAGGGAGATTTTAATCGAATATTACAAAATTATGAACCTTGTGGCAACAGTGCCTGCTGAGTTTAATGATGAATTTCATTGAGTTTCAAGTGTTCTGTCCATATGTGTTGGTGAAGTTTATATAACCATAGTAGATATATTTTAAAATGATCCAATTTTCCTGCATTAGTTAATGATGATACAGAAACCAGTAACTTAATATGTAATATCATTTTGTTTGTTTATAATAATATTTTTATTATTTATATGCCATTTCTGATAAAAAGTTTGAGGTGGTTTAAAATGAAACAACATAATCATATCAAAAGATGTATCACCAAAATTATGGTCATTTGCTCACAGGACAACATACTGTTGTGGGAAAATCCAGGCTTCTTCATCTATGTAAATTTGAACACATGATTTAATCTATCTGTGCTTTATTTCCTATTTTATAAAATACTTTCATTATAACATATTGACTGTTTAAAGGCCCTTCCCAATTGGAGATCACAATATACCATCCTCTCTGGGTTTTTCATTTTGTGAGCTCTGGTGGCCTAGTGGCAAGAAGCTGTGCTGCAATCCCAAAGGCACATGTTTTGAGGCCACCAGCTGCTTCATGGGAGAAGGATGGGTAATTTCCTCCTGTGCAATTAACTGCCTCTGAAAACCTGCTAGACAGTCAGCTTGGATTGTTTTAGACTCTGCAGAACACAACAGCAACAGCTGTTTAAAGGCAAGGCAACTACTTCATATGTCAGTTTTCTTATGGCATCTTTGATACTATTAAATATCCTCAGTCACACTTATTTTGCAATAAAAAAATCAATTTATGTATTTGACTAAGCCATTAATTGATATTAATAGCTGTCATTTACTGAGTGCTTACGGTATATGAAGTTTGCATAATCTCTGTGCAAATTATTATCTTTTATCCAATTTTATCCTCACAGTAACTCAATTTCAGTCTTTTGGAAATGCCATCCTCAAATAATATAAATATGCAATTAATAGTTTAATCTTTCAAAGACTGCCTTTAAGACTACTGTGATGATGATGATGAGACAGAATACTTTCTGGGTCATCTGAGGAACTGAGATCTGAGAAATTACTGATATATCCTGTAATGTAACTATGTGAATACAAAAATATATGTGCTACTAATTTCCTTATTATAGACAAATTAATGTGTGAATAGAAAAAAAATTATATAATTAAAATTACATTTATAAATTATTGAGTTCATCTAAGTTTATTGAAATGCTACAGTAACTACAAGTGATTTCTTGAGTAGTCCTTGAATACTGCGCTGCAGTCTCAAAGGTGTGTGGTTCAAATCCACCAGCTGTTCTGTAGAAGGAAGGGCAGTCTCCTCCTGTACAATTAACTGCCTCTGAAAACCGTCTGGAGGGTTAGCTATGCATTGATTCAACTAGAAGGCACAACAACAATATTGTCTTAGGGAACTGCACTGCAACCCTAAGGTATACAGTTTGATTCCACCAGTTGCTCGACAGAGAAAAATGGGCAATCTCCACTCCTATGATTTACTGCCTCTGAAAACCCACTGAAAGGGCAGCTATGGATTGGTTCTGACTCCACGGTGCATATCAACAAAAACAACAACCATTTTCCTAGAGTACTTCATCTAAACATCCTCTTTTTTGTGTGTTTCTAGTAAAAGCAAATTTTTCTCCATTTGTATTCTGTGTAGGTTTTTTACATCATGTGCATTATACAAAAAGCATTTTCTTTTTTGCTGTTTGAAATGAATACAAAATAGATAACTGAGATTGCTTAGTCTTTAGATGCTAATATCCTTCTCTAATTCATTTGAAGGTTTGGAGAAAAGATAAACATTGTGTTTTATATCTTGCTTTTAGAATTTTTGACAATCTGCCAAATGAAAGTAGTAAAAAATATTATCTCACACACTAAGAAATGCTTTATTGTTTCAATATAAAATTTCTTTTTCAAGTAGAACTAAGACATCATTAAGATTTTTTTTGAAGTGAATAAAATGACTTTGAGATAGTTAATAAGAAATAGAAAATACAGGTTTACAACATTCAAAAATTAAAATAAGCTATAAAATTATTTTTAATCATTACACACGATAGTCTGCTAACACAATGGAAATTATAAATTACCAAAATTAACTCAAAAATAGCCTGTTAAGACCATTAATAGATGAGATTATTTCAGTACAGAGTTAGAACTAGGAAATATAAATATAGTAAATATAATAAGTCTCTTCTTTATAAATTAAAACATTGAGGTCCATTTATTTTTTAATTGAGAACTTTCATGAAAAAAACTCAAGCTCATTGCAATCACTTGGCAGAGTAGAATAGTAGAGGATGCTCCAAAGGGTTTTCAGAGGCTGTAAATCACACGGCACAAAACAACAACAACAACAAAAGCACATGGGCGGAGCTCATCCATTTTCTCCTCTGGAGCTTCTGATGAACTCAGACCACCGTTACATTAGAGGCACAACTTCCCCCCCACTCAGACCACTACGACTTATGAGATAGTTGTTACTTTGTACTGTCAAGTAAAATCTGACTGGAGGGTCAGAACCTGACCTTCCAGCAAATTTTCAGAGACACTAAATCACATGGGAAGAGATTGCCCATCCTTCTCCCTTGGAGTAGCTGGTGGATTTGAACCTGTGTGCCTTTGGCATTGCAGCACAGTTTCTTACCACTAGAAAATTAGGAAGGCCTGAACAATTCCCGTGAGAGGGTAAATTAAGAGAAATGTTGAATGGTCAGAGTATTAACACTTATTTTACCACTTCAAGCCATTTGACTATGATTGGAAAGAGGTAGTAGCAGTAAAAACAAAGAAAAAACAAAAAGTTAATGAAAATGAGTAGATTTTGTGTTTGTTTTTAAGATAGAAACTTCAGCATCATTATAGATGAAGATATTTGTTATACAGCCCAATAATAAATAGGGGCTAACTAAAGGAGCCCTAATGGCATTCTATACCATGTTGCACTGCTGACCGAAAGGCTTCACATCTTTAGCAGTTCACACCCACCAGCACTTGGGAGAAAGATGGGCAGTCAGTTCCTACTAACATGTATTGCATCAGAAACCCAGTGGAGGACCATCAAAACTAAAAAGAAATTAAGACTTGATGGAAATGTATGGAATATTTTTATAAGATACTGACTTTTATATAATATTGATATCTTGAATTCTTGTATATTTCATATTTTACATTTTTTTCAAGCCTTTTCTCCCCAATACATTGTCACAAGTTTTGACATTGAAAGTTTTCAGGAATCTTGTGTTAAATTTCTTTATTTGAAAGGACTTTCTGTTTCTGTTGTTATTATGAATAAAACATTTCTTCTGTTATTTAATAATTTCCCTAATACTTTTGTAAATACACTATTTCTTTTCTCACTTTCTGAAGAATTTTTTCTTTTTGAAGTTTTGTTTGTTTTCATTTTTCTATTGCCTTTACTTTTTTTTTTACTCATTTTCTTTCTTCTTTGTGGATTTTATTTGTTTTGTTTTCCATGTTGAAGACCTTTTCAACCATCTGGTTATATCCAGCTGTCCTTTCACATGTAGAACAAAACCAAAACATTCTCATTGACATGGAGTAGTCTGCTGAAACTCCAGTGGGTTACTGGAGGATATAAATCACTCTGGAAGAGGATGGCCAGCCTTCTTCCATAGAGCTTAATGTGGTCCACATTTTAACTAGTGTGCAGGGAGTTGTGCTGCCAAACCAAAGGTGAGGCCTTCTGGTGGTGATTCAAGAAGGATCTAAAACGCGTACTCTTCCTGGATTGGATGTGCTTCACAGAACCTCTTTGTGACAATGTTGGGCAGCACCGAGTGGGGAAGAAACTGATCCAGTCATTCCATACAGAGAATTTTCAGCCATATGCAAGCCTGTATCTTCTTGTTTCTAATTCTTTAACTTTTCTCAAGTATTAAATCCTTCAGAGGATCTCACTAATAAATTAGCTCTATTACACCCAGTATTTCCATCACCACTCTCATCATGATCCCTCAGGCTATAACTTTCTCTACTCCCTTATGGCCAACTTATCTCCCTCAACATTATCTGAACATGCCAACATCCTCAGCCCTCTACTGTCTATGGCATATTCTGTTTTACCTCATGGCTTTAAAGCCATGTCATTTTTTGTATATTTTAGGGGGGGAAAGAGAGAGAAAAAACTCCTGTTTAAGTAGAAGTTTTATACTGCGTTTTTGTAAATTATTTTGACCTATAGGAAATTAGTTTGTGTACTGATATCAGTGTATGCTGTTGTTAGGTGCCGTCAAGTCAACTACAAATCTTAGAGAACCTATGAACAACAGATTTGAACTTTGCCCTATCCTAAGCCAGCCTCATCATTTTTTATATACTTGAGCCCATTACAGCAATTTTGGTGTCAGTTCATCTGGTTGAGGGTCTTTCTCTCTTTTGCCGATGCTCCTTTGATGTCCCTCTCCAAAAAATTGTTCCTTGTAATAACATGCCCAGAGTGTGTGATATGAAACTGTGTCATCCTTGACTCCAAAGAGTTCCCAGACTGCACCTTTTCCAAGACACATCTGTTTGTTCTTTTGGCAGTCATGGGATATTCAGTTAGTACTCTTCTCCAACACCATAAATCAAAGGCTTTCCTTATACTTCCGTCATTCTAATTCATTGCCCAGTTATCAGATGCATAGAAAGTGATTGAAAAGACCATGGCCTAAATCAGGTGCACCTTAATCCTCAAACAGGCATCATTACTCCTCAGTAAATCTCGGAAAGATCCCTGACTGTAGACTTTCCAAATATAATACGTCTTCTGATCTCCTTAATACTGGTACTAAGTGTATTGATTGTGAATCCAATAAGACGAAGTCCTTGACAGCTTCAAACTTTTCTCCATCTCTCATGATGTTGCCTATTGTTATATTGGCAAGAATTATTGTTTTCTTTATGTCAAGATGTAATCCATATTAAAGGCTGTAGTCTTTTTTATAATTTTTTTATATTACTCTGATTTATTTACAAAGTTTTAACACGTTTTTCACAAAAATTGCTTCCCAATTCTTCATTCCACCCACCCATTGGATTGTGCAACCTTATGATTAATACTCTACACCCCCATCCTCACCTCTCTATTTCCAACCCTGCCCCCACCTTAAATCTTCATACTCATTTTACAATAATGGTTTTATGTAGTATTTGTCCTTTTGGGACTGAGTTAGTTCACTCAGCATAATGCTCTCCAGTCCCTCCCAAGTTAGGTAGTAATTTATAAAATGATTGCTCCTGTATGCTGTGTAGTATTCCGTTGTATGAATGTACCACAACTTCTCAATCCATTCATTTGCGGTTGGATATCTGAACTGTTTCCATATTCTTGTGATGGTCTATAATGCTGCTATGAGAACTGGTGTACAAGTTTCCATTTGAGCCTCAGTTCTCATAGAATACTCCTGAACCTCCACAAGAAAAAGTCTGATAACCCAATTACAAAATGGGCAAAAGACATGGAAAGGATTTTCATGGAAAAATATATGCAAATGACCAACAGACATATGAAGAAATGTTCCAAATCACTGGCAATAAGAGAGATTCAAATCAAAACCACCATAAGATACCATCTTACTCCAGTAGCAGTGGCAAGGTTTCACAGGCAAACAAGTAATAAGTATTGGAGAGAATGTGATGAGATAGGAACTCTTATACATTATTGGTGGGATTGTACAATGGTACAACCATTCTGGAAGACAGTTTGGTACTTCCTCAAAAAGCTGAACATGGGGTGGGGTGAGATAATTTATTAAAATTTGTATCTGAATTTTGTAATTTACAAAGTAGGGGAGAAGGCTGAACATAGAAATTGCATATGATCCAGCTCTTCCATTACTTCGAATATACCCCAAGGCTATAGTTTTGATCTTCTGTCACAAGTACTTCGAGTCCTCCTAACTTTCAGTAAGCAGAGTTATGTCATGTGCATAACATAGGATGTTAAGGAGTCTTCCTCACATCTTGATACTACACGCTTCTTTATGGAATCCAGCTTCTTAAATTACGTGCTCAGCATACAGAGTGAATAAGTATGGAGAGAAGATAAAATCTTAATGCCAACCCTTCCTGATTTTAAACCATGCAGCGTTGCCTTCCTGTATTCAGACAACAGCATCTTGATCTAGGCATGTTGTTGTTAAGTGTTGTTGAGTCGTAGACGACTCATAGCGACCCAAAGAATGAAAGACCTGAACACTTGTATAACTTCCATTGTGTCTTCAAGTTCATAGAGTTTTGGGAGGCAAACTATTTCAGGAGATGCCACTCCTGCTTCCAAGCTTGTTTTAATCAGGAGCTCCACCAAACACTGCCCACCATGGGTACAGGTTTCACACAAACAAAATTAAGTGTTCTGGGGTTCCCATTCTTCTAAAAGTTGAGCATAGTATGCTACCATCCACACATTCAATGTCTTTGCATAGTCAATAAAGCACAAATAGAATAAACAGAATAGAATAAAATAGCTAAATAGAATAAATAGGATAAAGCACAAAATAAATCTTCTGGTATTTTCTGCTTTCAGTCCGGATCTGACATCAACAATGATATCCCTGGAGCCATGATCTCTTCTAAACCTAGCCTGGACCTCTGGCACTTCTCTGTCAGTGATTTGTACTAATAATTTTTTTTTCATTATCTTCAGCATATTTTTCTTTCATGTGATAGCAATGATATTGTTTGATAGTTTGATCACCAGATAACTGCACCCCAAAGTTCCGGGCACAGAGTGGTGAGCACATCCAAGTCTGCAGCTGTTTTTCAAACATGTCATTTGGTACTCCATCTGCTCCTGGTGCCTTATTTTTTTACTAATGTCTTCAGTGTAGATTCATCACCATTGACTCAATCATATAGTACTTCCTATTATATTTCAGTCTTGGCCATTTCTTTTTGGTGTGGTGATTCTGGGTATTCTCTCCATCTTGTTCTAGTGTTTCCTGGATCATTCAAGAGTTTTCCTATAGCATTTCACAGTATTGCAAGAGCCTTGAATTTGGTTTTCTTCTGCTTGAGAAATGCTGAGCAAATTCTTCCCTTTTTAATCTCCCATTCCAGCTCTCTGCACATTCCATTATAACAATTTACTTTGTTTTCTTGAGCTGCCCTTTAAAATATTCTGCTCAGCTCTTTTACTTCATCATCTCTTCCTTTTGTTTTGGTTTCTCGATGCTGTAGTGACATTTTTGGAGTCTCTTCCAACATCCATTTTGGTCTTTTCTTCCTTCTCTGTCTTTGTAATGACCGTCTGTGCTCTTCATGTTAGATACCATTGATGCCATCCCACAACTCTTCTGGTCTTCAATCATTGGTGTCCACTGCCTTAAATCTGTACCAGAGATATTTTACTTGTTTTTTTTTTTTAAATTTAGATGGGATAGACTTAAGGCCATATTTTGATTCTTGTAGACTTCAGCCTCAATTTAAACTTGCTCATGAACAATTGATGGTTTCTTCCAAAGTCAGCCCCTGGCCTAGTTTTAATTGCTAATACTAAGTTTCTCCAATGAGAAACCAACAGAGTCATCTTCCTCCTACACAGTCCATCAGGTAAAGTTCTTGTGGATAGCTCTTGTTTTTTGGGTTTTCTAAAAGGTATTTGTGATGACCCCTGATCCTACAAAATTCAGTCATTTAATTTCTGGCCTCTTTTCTGTCACCAGATCCATACTTTTTTATTATTAATCCTACTTCTTGTTTTGTTTTATTTTGTTTTAATTGGTTTGCTTACAAAATTAATACATATTGTGTTTTACACTCTTCCTCATTCAAATTGTGCTTCATATAATTATTCTCATGCATTATGTACCATAAAATTAACCACCATTTGACCTTGCCCATCTCTGCCCTGTCTTTTCACCTGGATTCTTGCCATTTCCTCTTCACTCCGCTTGATTATTTCCAACTTTTACATTCCAGTCACCAATTATCATTAACACATCATGATTGCACCTTTGATCCATTTCAGACTGGAAAGTTTGGTAAAACCATCCATTTCCTCCTCTTTGACTTTAGTTGTGTGTGTATGTTTGAATAATAGTTATATTAGCACATCTTCCTTGTATGCATAGTGATAGTATCCGATCATTCACAACACTGTACTTCAACATGGAACTTAAAATTGTCTTTTTACCTATGAACGCCACATGATTCTTCCTCTGTTTTTCATTCCCAGCATAATAGACAATGTGACTGGTTAACTAAAAGAGCCAATGACAGTCTATCACATTTCACTAATGCCTAAAGTGTCAATTCTCATTCATTCACTTCATTTTTACAACTTCTAGTTGTCATTCATACTACATAAATTCCATGCCCCAATTATTAAAGGACACTTGCAGTTGTTTCTTCTCATTCTGTTTTACTTCTGATCTGAGCTCTACCTCTGATACTATAGCTGCCCATGTTCCTCTGTTATTCATAGAGATTTCAGAGGCTTGCTATTTCAGAAGGAGATGGTCAACCTTGCTTCCTACTCTGTCTGCAGGAATAATAATCTTATCTCTTTCTTTCATGTTGCTTTTTCTTGTATTATTTTGATGAGAACTTCCAGTGCCATGCAGTAGTAACAGAAGTGACAATGAATCTCCTCTTATTCATAGCTGATGGAACTGCTTGTAATGTTTCAATACAAAGTAGGATTTTCACTATAATTTTAAGGTACCTTTTGTTGTGTTCTTTCTAATTTGCAAGCAAGACTTATTTTTTTCTCAAATTTTAAATTTTTAATTGTAATGAAAATTTACAGAGAATTTGGATTTCCATTCATTCACTGTTGTACTTTTCTCCCTGCCCACCCTTTCCCCCATTCACTCTTCTCTTTGAAAAGTGAAAGAAAAATTCTTTCATTGTTATACAATCCCTCAGTGCCCCCCCCCCCCCAGGTTCACTGTACTACACAGCCTTCATTCTGGACTCCTGTTATGACAATAATACCTCATCACATATCTCTTTTAAACAATTTTCTCCCTCATCTGTTTTAATGCAGCGTACATTATTTATCCCATCTTTCTCAGTCTCCCCCCAACCCTGATGTCAGTCCTGTTTTACAACAGTGGCACTATGCAGTATTTGTCCCTGTTTGACTGAGATAGTTCACTCAGCATAATAGCTTCCAGGGTCACCCATTTGGAATAATATTTCATGACTTCCTTGTTTTTCAATTGTGTGAATATACCACAGCTTCTCTATCCATTCGTTTGTTGATGGGCACTTAGGTTGTTTCCAACTATTTGCTATTGTGAACAAAGCCGCGATAAACATGGGTGTGCATACATCTGCTTGGGTGGCAGTTGTGGTCTTATTAATGGCTATGAATTTAATCATATCACATTTATCATTATTATCATTTAGTTTCTTTAACTAGAAATATATAGAAGTCGTATTTCGTGTTAAATCCTCTTGCATTTCTGTGCGTTCTCTTATTTGATCTATTTATTGTAGTTTTATCTTTTATTTAGTACTTTCTTATTTTGTGTTGACAAGTGAGGGTGGTTTATGGTTTTCTTTTTTATTGTAATATCCATAATGTACAGATCATGTCTAATGAACTGGATAAGCCAGATCTTAATTTCATGGGTATGTTTTTCTTTCCCCACACCTTTTCTAAAATACACAATTCCCAAAACATTGGCTGTTTTAGTTGCCTTTTTGAGTTAATATTGTATAATTAATCAGTAATTCTAATTAATCAGTAATTCTGATTAATTCAGAATTCAATTAATTCTTTCCTTAGAGTTTATTATATATTGTTCATATTTTTTATTTAATATTTCCTCATATTTATTTAAGTAATTTATTTACTTAAATTTTATTTTTTTATCATATTTTAGGCAATACATATCCTTGATAGTATCCTAATTAAATTCCACAAATGTTTCCATATTAAACATCAAAATTAAGTTCACTTAAATTTAACTTTAATTTAATTTAAAATTAACTTCATTAAAATTAAGTTCTTGTTTATAATTTATATATTTTCTTTTTAACTAATTTTCCCAGAGATGAAAAATTTTAATTTTGCTTTCCAATTTTATTGCTTTTGTGAAAATACTTATTATGCTGTTCCATTTCTTGAATGTTTTTTATTATTTTGCTTTCGTGTTTTTGTCATTACCTTACCATTGTTAGCATAAATATTTAAACATATTTTCCATCATATAAAGTTAACCAGTAGCTCTAATGTGTCTAGGGAAAGATATTTCATACACTTTCGTTTCTCTCTGTCACCTTGCAGCTGTTTTTTCACCTTTTAAACACAAGAATTTCATAAATAAGAACTGTGTAATTTTAATTTAAAATAAACTTTTAGTTATATGTGTTACATCTTTTTTTCCTCAATCCATACTCTAAAATTCTTTTCTAACTTATTGGTTTACATTTTCTAGCAATTCTTTCAGAGATTTTGAGGAGACAAACTTCAAAGTTTCTTTCAATTCTAAAAATATCTTTATTTCTGCCTCTCACTTGAATAATAGTTTGGCTTGGTGTAGAAGTCTATTTTCAAAGCTATTCCCCCCTTAGAACATTCAGGGTATTATTCTACAATCTTCCTGTGCCTGGGGTTGCTCACAAGGAGTCCAGTTTCACTCTGATACTTGTTTCTTTGTAAGTAATTTGTCTTTTCACTCTGGCAGCTTTTAAGATTTTTCTGTTTATTCTTGATGTTCACAAATTCCAGTTTAAGATAGAGAGGGATATTTGTGTGTGTCTGTACAGTCAAGAGGATCTTAAAAACTTGAGAAATTTTCTGGTATTGTATCATTAAATACAGTATTTCCTCCCAAATTCACTCTTTTCTCTTTTTGTGCATGAAATTTTGGAGCGATATTAAGACTTTGAAGTGATTGATATACTTTGACTCGTATTTTTCATTTGTCAACAATTTTTGCACAAATTATACTTTTAATTAGAAACAACTTTGGTTTTGATATCCTTCTTTAAGTTACTTTCATTTGCTTTGTCTTTTTTAGTAATTTCACAGTCTGGTGGCATGCCATGTTGTTATGTACTGTTGTTATGAGACTCAGTGAACCTGTGAACATTAGCTCTGAATCCAGCCCTATCCTGATCCAATATCACTGTCTCTTATTTACACACACACACACACACACACACACACACACACACACACACACTCACACACACACGTACCCATTATCTTAGTTACTGTCTCAACCCTCGTCGTCCACAGTCGTTTTCTCCTGTGCTGACCCTCCACTCTTCCATGTGTGATGTCTATCTTTAAGGAATGGTCAGTCCCTCCTGGCAACATGCCCAAAATATGTGAGAGGGAGCCTCAATATCCTTGCCTTCAAAAATCAGCTGTTAATAATAGGCTGGTAGTTTGAATCCACAACCACTCTATGGGAGAAAGATGAGGCAGTATGCTTTCAATAAAGACATAGCACTGGAGGAGATAACGCTTCTTTCTTCTGTGGAGTTGCAGGTAGACTCAAAATGTCAGACAGGAACCTCCTTGGGGTTTGCAGTGCAAGTCCCTACAGACTACACTACCAGATCCTCCAAATCCCTTCCAAATGTGAGACTCTCTAACACCTTCAAGTGGGCCATACAGTTTTGTTCCATTCACCTTTCCAAACCCCAATTTCATCTTCAAAGCTAACTCACATTGTTAACACATTCCCAAGTTTTGAAGTGAAACCTAAATTTGTAAAATAAACACTCTTTATACCTAATACTCTCAGATTCCTTCCAAATTCTGAGAATGCAAAAGATTTCTTGAAATAGCTAATTGGGGAAAAGGACAATGAAAAAGGAATATCGTAATGGCTAAATTAAGCTAAATAAAACAAACTCGATACCACTGAGTTGATTCTCACTAGTGGTGACCCTATAGGATTTACAGTGCTATTTAAAATATGTCTATATATATGACAAAAGAAGTAGGTTTTTAACTTTTTTAAATTTTATACTAGTTTGCTTACAAAGTTCATATACATTGTTCATATACACCAGCTCTTTCCCATTTCCTTTACCTACCCCTCCCTCCACCCATCAAACTGTGTGACTCTATTATTACCCCCCACCCATCCTCACCACTCTGCTTCCTCTTCCCCCTTGTTGTTGTTGTTGTTGTTATGTGCCATCGAGTTGTTTCCGACTCATAGCGACCCTATGCACAACAGCCCTAAACCCTGCTCTATCCTGCGCCAACCGCACCGCCTCTGACACACCCATCCCGATTACCCCAGTCACTGAATCAGTCCACCTCATAGAGGGTCTTCCCCTCCTGCGCTGTCCCTCCACCCTCCCAAGCCTCTGAAAACCCTATGCACAACAGAACCTTCCCCCTTAGATCCTAATATACATTTTACTACTTATCTATTCCTACAATAATGGTCTCATACAGTATTTGTCCTTATGGAACTGTGTGAGTTCACTTAGCATAAAGCTGTCCAGTCCCAATCAAGTTAGGTAGTAATTTTCAAAAACACTGCCCCTATGTACTGCGTAGTATTCCATCATGTAACTTGTACCATAATTTCTCAATCCGTTCAATTGTGGTTGGACATCAGTGCTTGCTGTATGTATGTATGTATGTATGTATTCTGTACTGGTTTACATACAAAGCTCATAAAGTTCATATACATTGTTTTTCACACTGGATCTTTTCCCTTCCCTTTATCCATCCCTCTCTCCACCCATCAAATTGTGTAATCCTAAAATTAATCCCTTTCCCTTCCTTGTATCCTAGTACCCCTACAGTAAGGGTCGTATACAGTATTTGTCTTTATGAGACTGAGTTAGTTCACTCAGCATATATTTCTATTGAAAGGACGTTTCCTTCTCTTTCTCCCATAGAGTAACTAGTGGACTCAAACGATCATCTCTGCAGTTAGAAGCTGAATTATTTAACTACTATTCCATAGTTGTCATTGTATATTGTCAAGTCAGAATAACTCAGAGCGGACCCTCCAGCAGGATTTCAGAGGCAGTTTACTCACACAGGAGATTACCCATTCCCCCACGCACACACCCAGTGAAGCAGTTGGTGGATTCAAACCACATGCTTTTAGAACGACAGTGCCGCTCCTTATCCCCAAACCACCAGAGTTCCCTGTTGTTGTTTGTGATTTAGTCAAAACCAACCCATAGCTGATGCTTCAGTGGATTTTCAGAGACAGTAAATCACGCAGGAAGAGACTGTCAATCCTTTTCTCTTGGGATGGCAGCAGTTTCTTACCACTAGGTCTCAGAGCTCTCTGCTAATTGCAGAAAAAATGAAGGTAACTTGAAGAAGGATACCATAGCCCGAAGTTGCTTTAAAACCATAATTTGTGCAGAAAGTGTTCAAGCAGTTCATGATTATATCATACTGAAAATTGTATTTAAAAGCATTAATTCAATATTAAATGATTTTAAAGGAAGATTGGTTCTATACTGCTTATCACTACAATCGGTAAGATAAACATGCAAGCATCATAAAGTTATTTTTACAGTATCAGAAGAGTTGAGAAGCTAAGTAAACACTGGAAATTTCAGCAGAATAAACAAGTAATGTGAGTAATTTGGGCCCCAAAATAAAGATTCTGGAACGATACCCTGCTTTAACAGTGGAGTGTAACAGAGGTGTTTGGGTAGGTCTGTGTTTTTGTTGGTTTTGCTTGTATTTCTTCTTTTAAGCTTTTTTGTTTGCTAATATAGCCCTACTATCTCTTTACTGCTTTTCTATTTTTAGACACAACACTCTGAATGTGACAAAAAAAATTACTTCTGTTACTGGTTCTAGCTTATAGAGGATTCTAACAATATTTACACAAAGAATTTTTCCCATTAGTGAAATAAGTAGTAGCTTTTACAGAAATGAAGCTACAGACCTTTTGTAGTCCTAAGTGCTAATGGTGACTGTATTCACCACGATTTAATGCCATAAAGAAAAGAGATCTATGAAATTGCAGCTGTAGACTGCCAGTGACTTGATTAGCTTTTCAAAATTATTTGATTAAGGTACACATTGCAGTGTAGCAATATATCAAGTCCTTTAAAATGAATTTATTATTCTTACAAAAGTCTCTTAACCAAACCTCATTGTATAACTTTCTGAGATACCTTGAACATTACACTTATATGAAAGGAAAGGAATAGTGGATTTTTTTTTCCTCTTGAAAAAACTATTGGGCTAGCAAATAGTCCCAGCTACAACCTAACAATGAAGAAAACAACAGCAACATAAAGGATTCTCACTTAAAAAGGAAGGTTATAAAGAATATCACCGAAATAATTATACAACTTGCCTGTAGTGTAAACCAGAAGAAGGGTCAATCCTATAGTTAAATCTCAAGGAAAAAAATTCAAGTAAATCTGTAAGTTTAATCTCTCTTAAAGTTAAATTGCAATCAGATTTCTCCTCATAGGGAAAAAAAATAAATGCACAAATGAAATAATAATTTTCTTTTTTGTAACATAGATACTGTGCCCTGCATAAAGATTCTGGTGTGTTTGTTTTTTTTAATTCTGAAATTTCTGCGTATACTTACTTTGTTACAGAGGTGAAGCAGCTAGATGAAATAAAGGTTACGTGCTGGAGATGAACATTCTACCAAGGACAAAGGGTTCCCTCTATATTCAGCGTGGATCTTTCTTTGTTTTCGCAGAGCATCTGTACAACTACCACTGCATTTTTGCACTTTTTCTTCCTGGCTTCATTCTGTTGGGTTTTGACTGAGGCGTGGCAGTCATATATGGCTGTAACTGGAAAAATTAGGACCCGGCTTATAAGGAAACGCTTTTTGTGCCTTGGGTGGGGTAAGTACATTAATATACACTTTTATGGTCTTCTTAAAACAACATTGGAAAGTTGTAATGTAAACCAATAGAGAACGATTATGCCCTGAATATTTTCTTTGGGTTGATTTGACATATGGAAGTGAAGGTTTATTTCTGAACATTCATTCATTGGTTCTAGGAAACTGAAGAAGAGCAAAGCATGAATGATTATAGAGTTAGTTGATGACTAATCACATCCAAATAATGCAAAATGAGATTGAAGTTTCTACAGGTGGAAAGGCAAATTATTCTCCAACAGTACTTTCTATTAATCAAAACATTCTCAAATGTATAGAGTCTAAAGCATGAGGGTTAATTTGATGTACAGTCCTACCAAGAAACCATTGAGGAAATTTTTCAGCAAGAATGAAAAAAAAATTCAAGACTAGAGGTTTTGTGAAAGGGAAAATATCATTGAAAGAATGAATGGAATCTCACCCCTGGCCCTGGGGTCCTCAAAGAAAAAAAAAAACACAGAATTGACATCATTAGGAAAAATTTCTCTCATGTTGCCTAGGAAATGGGCTTTTGGAAGTTGTATACATTTCAAATGGCCAATTCTAATGTGTAATTATTAGGAAGTATGATATTGGGGGAGGAAAGCAACATTTCATCATGTTTGCCATTGGGTTTTAAAAACTAGGGAATTTTAGACCAAAATAAATAGTACATGAAAACCTAATGAATTTGAAAGTCAAATGTTGGAGAAAACTTTCAAAATTGCAAGTACGTATATTTAATAAAATACCAGGATAATTCACCCTAGGTAATAGGCTCATGAACACTGTCCATTAGGTTTCATCAAGGATCTATTCTATCTGACTAGGGTAAAGTTGAAAGCGTTTAAGATAGAATTAGAGAGTGCATAGCTCTTTGACTTTCCCTAGGTTCTATGCCAAAGGTCTTTTAAAATGAAATTTATATTCAATCAGAAGAGCATTTTCTCAATTAATATCATAGATCCTTATAAAGAGTGCATATAATAAACACTGTTATTGAGGATGTATAAAGAATAATTGGCATCCACATTGTTTAACATTGTCATCAAATATCTTGAGACAGTAAGTCACATTTAGTCTCCAATAAAAGAGTCACTGAAAGCTAAACGGATGTTTCCTAACTACCAGAAACCCTGTAGGTAGACAGAAAAGTGGCATATAGTTTAGTTGAGATCATGAAGTGTGATGAACTAAGCTTCCTCCCCCCACCTTTAAATGTAAATTACATGGAAAGAGGAAGAGGAACCCTTCAATTATGGTCTTGCTGTGGTTGTTGGGTGCCATTAAATTGGTTGGTGCAACCAACTCATTGCTGACTCTAGGGGATTTTGGGATGCAGCATATTGCAAGGAAGAAAATTTCCCATCCTTCTGTGAAGCAGATGGTGGGAGAAATTATTTATTCCTGGTAAATTTGTACCAATTTTTTTATTAATTTTAATGAATATTTGCAGAGATTTTGGATTTCCATTCATTCACTGTTGCATTTTTCTTCCTGCCCACCCCTCTCCCCCCACTTCGCTCCTCTCTTTGAAAAGTAAAACAAAAATTCTTTCATTGGTATACGGTTTGAGACAGCGAGATTGGCACAGAATAGAATGGTGTTTAGGGCTCTTGTACATAGGGTTGCTATGAGTCACAAACAACTCGATGGCACATAACAACAACAACAACAATACAGTTTTTTTAAAAAAATTGACAAGTAACATTTGTTTAAAAATGTAGAATACCCCCTCCTCCTATACTCTCGGGTAGGTCTTTTCATTGACACTCATGAACAAATATAGTCACTAGACAAAGCTCAGAGGAAAGATACTAGCTGGAATGACAGGAAATGGTAGGAAGAAATAAGTAAGAGAGAGGAGACACACATGAATGGAAGAAACAACCAGAGCTTAAAAACTTTAAACAGCATACTTTAGATGAGCTCTATTCACTAACACACAAAAAGCCCCCTTGACTTTGAGTGAGGTAAGTGTAAAACATAAACTAAAAGGCATTGATTATATTAGAACTGATAGAAAGGTAATTGAAAAAGGGATTGGACTTTGCTTGGAGTTTTTATACTTAACATCCATGAAAAGAAACGGGCATGAGTCTGACCTTCTTTCAGGATTATTAAGAGAGAGTGAACAGTCTATCTAAATACAATCCCTTAGAACTCCCTAATCCCATTCCTATATACTTGTTATTACAAGTAAATCATGAAGAATTAACTGATAAGCTTTATTTTTTTCTGTTATGATTATAGCTTTATGTGGATCAATATGTGTATACTAAATGTTCCAGTTCTGTGATATTCGAGAACAGTTTTTTGCCTTTCTGATTTTAAAACTATTACTTTCCTTCATAACCATGTAAACCCCTAGGGAGAAAAACCCTTTAAAAGATATACTAAATCTCCGTTATTAGTTTCTTTTAAGCCATGTCAAACATGGTGGTAACCTAGCAACGTCAGAAAAGTGCACTGAGTTAAAAACCCAGCTGTCGCTCTCACGGTTTTTTTTTTACTTACTGAAAGCACTCATGTAATGGAAATATGCTTTATGAAGTGAGTCATGCAAAGGTAGTTATTCTTATTTAGGCACATGGAGATTGCCCTGGCTTTTTGTGGGTCCGTGTGCAAAAATGTTTACAGCCAAATGTAAAATGTGATGATGCTTTTCTTGCAGGTTTACCAGCATTAGTTGTGGCCACATCAGTAGGCTTCACCAGGACGAAAGGATATGGGACTGATCACTAGTAAGTCCATCCACAGTGATAAATCACATTGTCAACTAAGCAAATCATCAAATGGACTTTTTAGTCTTGATTGACATTGCTGGTATTTTGCATTTGGTCATAGAGTCATTAACTATGGTAGAAGTTGCATTAGCTTGGAATAATATAAGGTAGCTTAGATTCATAAAGGCCATGGAACAAACATTGCAGCATTCTTCAGAATCCTTGTTCACTTTCTTAATAAGATCAGTGTGTTTTACTTTTATCAGTAATTCCAATATTTACTTTAGATGTTTCATCTCAAATATATTTTAAAATGATATAGTTACCTTAAAGATATTGTGGTGATCTGAGCTTCTAACTTCATTTACAATAATGTGTATTGGCATCAAGAAACTGTTGTCATGTTAGTTCAGGTTTTGTTGCTGTGTTACAGTAATATATTCTGAAAATAATACAACAAGCAAATCAATAAGTTCCACATTAGAAAATGCCTGAGGTATGGAAGAAAATAGAATGGGTAGTGTGAATGACTTCATTCCACCTTAAAAGTGACTGTAATGCTGATAAATTTTATAAAAGAATTTAAATGCAAAGTTTCTATTTACTATTTCTTATTTTTTAAAAAAAATGCATTTTCAGATGCTGCTTCGTCTCTTTCAGGGTCAGGAAGCAATTGATAATGAGGAATGAAATGTAATCTTATTAGAGAAATAATTTCAAAGTATCATGTATATTTCGGTTTAATTGTCATCAGGAGTGAGGTATAAATCATTGCTAATTGCCTAGTATTGTAAATTAGGAATATGCAGAGATATCATTTTATCTGCTCATCAAAAAAAAACTTCCAAAGAATTTAAAGAAACTAGCTTAATTACAGCACTTGCTTTCATTATGTGGTCAAATTATATAAAAATGTCTGATACCACACATTGAATAATAGTGGTTATTACAGGACCGCTATGTTTTAAGTTATTACTGTTTCTCAATATCATGGTTATTTTCACATAAATCAGATATTGAAAAATCACTATTGGAACTAAAAATTATTGTAAAAGATAAAGTTCCTACTTTAAAGATCTAATTAAAGCCTAATACAATACAAAGAGTTGTGGTTAAGTGCAATTGAGTTGAGTATGACTCATAGCAACCCTATGAACAACAGACATGAAACTTGTCTTC
Source organism: Elephantulus edwardii (assembly GCF_000299155.1). NCBI lineage: Eukaryota > Metazoa > Chordata > Mammalia > Macroscelidea > Macroscelididae > Elephantulus > Elephantulus edwardii. Next base: position 1,967,851 of record NW_006400008.1, read on the forward strand.
TGTTGTGCCACCCTCATCCTCTCCCATACATTTGAGCCCATTTGTTGCAATCACTGTGTAAATCCACCTCTTCAAGGTCTTCCTCTCTCCCATCAACCCTCCACTTTTTCAAGCTTCATATTTTTCCCCCCAAGGAAGTCTTTTATAACAACATGTCCAAAATATGCAGGCAAAGCCTCATCAACCTTGCCTCCTTAAAAAACCCATGGCCTGATTCAGATACACTTTGGTGTTCAGAATGACATCATTGCTCTTCAGTATTTTTTTAAGACAATTTCCTTACAGTGGATTTGCCCAAAGCATTATGTCTCCTGATTTCCTGACTGCTTGTTGATTGTTGATCTAAAAAAGATTGAATCATTGCAAGTTTCAATTCTTTCTCCATCTGTCATGATGTTGCATATTGGTCCCATGTTCAGAAAGTTACTGTCTTATGTTGAGATGTAATACATATTGTTAGCTGTAATCTTTGATCTTCTGTAGCATGTGTTTAAGGTCCTCCTTATTTTCAGTAAGCCAAGTTTTTTATGACACTTCCTCCAATCCTGATGCTACATTCTTTTTCAGAGTCCAGCCTCACTAATTATTTGCCCAGTGTAGATTGAATAGGTATGGAGAAAGTATACAACCCTGATGCATGACTGCCTTGATTTTAAACCATATAGTGTTTCCTTGTTCCATTTAGACAGTAGTTTATGGGTCTAGGTATAGATTTCATGAGTACCATCAAGTGTTTTGAGATTCCCATTCTTCTCAACGTTATTCACAGTTTGATTTGATCTACACAGTTAAATAATAGCATAGATAGACTTTCTTTTGGCGTGCTCTGCACTCAGCCAAGAACCATCCAACATCAGCAATGACATCTTTGAGGCCACAGCCTCTTCTAAACCTCTGTTGAACTACTGACAGTTTTCTGCCAAGATATTATTTTAGCTGCTTTTGGAAGATTTTCAGCAATATTTTACTTACATGTGATATTAATGATAGTGTTCAATAATTTCCACATACTTTTGGATTGTCTTTCTTGGTAATAGCAACAAATATGGGTCTCTTCTAGTCAGTCAGCCAGGCAACTGTCCTCCAGATTTTCTGCTTTGACTGGTAAGCACCTCCAGAGTTATAGTTGTGAGTTGAATTGTGTCAACGGACATCCCATCTATTTCTGGTGCCTTGTTTTTCTGGTGAGTGTCTCCAATGCAGATTGAACTTCTGTTCTTCCATTATTATCATTGACTCTTGTTCATATGGTGCTTCCTGATATTTTTCAGTGTTGACTGTTTCTTTATGATATGATGACTCTGTGTATTCCTCCCATCTGCTTTTGATCTTCCTGGATCATTCAAGTTTGCCCATGGCATCTCTCAGTATTGCAACTTGAGGCTTGAATTTGTTTTTTAGTTCTTTTAGCTTGATAAATGCCAATCAAATTCTTCCCTTTTCATTCTCTGACTTCAGTTCTTTGCACTTTGTGTTATCATACTTTGTTTTCTCAGCCTGTCCTCAAAATATTCTTTAGAATTATTTAATTAGCTATTTCTTCCCTTTGTCTTGTTTTCACAGTACTCTAACATCATTTTTATTTTATTCTGACATCTATTGGGGTTTTCTTTCTCATCTCTCTTTATAATGATCTTTTACTCCCTTTATGGATGATATCTTTGATGTTCTTCTGGTCTTTGACCTTGGTGTTCAATGCCTCAAATCTGTTCTTGAGATGAGTCTTTTTTTTTTTGAGATGAGTCTTAAATTCAACTGTGATAGACTCAAGGTCATATTTTGGTTTCTGTGAGTTTGTTTTAATCTTCTTCAGCCTCAATATGAGCTTAGATTAATTATCAATTAATTAATTAATGATCTGTTCCACGGTCAGCACCTGGTCTGGTTTTGACTGCTGATGTTGAACTTCTCTAATGATTCCTTCTACAGATGTAGTCAGTCTGATTCCTGTGCGGTCTGTCAGGTGAGGTCAATGCATAAAGTCATCTTTTGTGTTTGTTTAAAAAAAGTATTTGAGTAAATAATGTGCAAAATTCAATAATTTGCTCTTCCGGCTTATTTCTGTCACAAGTCTGTACTTTCCATCTACCATTCCTTCCTCCTTGTTTCCAATTTTTGCATTCCAGTCACCAGTTACCATTAGCACATCTTGATTGCCTATTTGGTCAATTTCAACTGCAAAATTTAGTAAAAATCCTCAATTTATGCCTCTTTGGCTCTAATTGATGGTGCATATATTTGAATAATAGTTTTGTTAACCAATATTCCTTATATGCATATGAATAGTATTCTGTCTCTCACAAAATTACACTTTTGGATAGTCCTTAGAACCGTCCTTTTGATTTTAAATGAAACAACATTTTTTTCTTAGATATTAATTCCTGGCATAGTAGATCATATAATTGTCTGATTCAAAGTAGCCACGTAAATTGCAATGAAGAATGAAGAGGATGCTACATGCCCATCAGGGCCAGAGATTCTCGTACAGCCAGAACTACAAGAGAGTAGCAGCAGCCAAAGCAGAGAGCAAGAGACCTGGCATGAGATGGGGCTGACCTTGGGACTTACATCCCACAGTATCTGAGCTAAAAGCCTTTGTTAAAGTTTATTTGAGAACTGAGTGGGAGGGGGAACTATAATTGACAGAACCACAAGGCTGAAGCCCAAGGTGCCTGTGAGCATGCTTTTGAATCTATCCTGACTGATTGTATCTGCTACCAAACTGAATTATAACCTTTGACTTTCCTAAAATATAAAACAAAACAAAACCCCAAGCAAACAGCAACAAAGTGGCCCATGCCAGGTCATCTCAGTTCACTAATGCCTAGAATGTTATCTTCATACATTACATTTCATTTTCAACATCTTCCAAATTTCCTACATTCATACTTTTACATTCCATGTCCCAGTTATTACTGATGTTTACAGATGTTTCCCCTCATATTTCAGTGACTTCCCATCTGAGTTTTATCTCTAAAGTTGTTTTTACCCATGCTTCTCTGTTGTTCCTAGGGTATTCAAAGGTCTGTTGTTTGGTAAGTGGACAACTATTCCTGCTTCCTAGTCTGTCTTAATCTATAAGCTCTGTTGCAACTTGTCCACTAAAAGTGATCCTTCTGGTATTTGACACACCAGTGGCACAGCTTCCAGCATCATAGCAAACCATAAGCTGTACCAGCACAGCAGATTGACAGACAAGTGCTATACTAATAAGAGCAAACAATAAACTAGCAAGCATATACACACCTAGTTACAATGTAATTGTTGTTACTGTGTGTCATTGTGTCACCATAGCTGATCTTCCAGCAGGTTTTTATAGGCAATAAATCACATGGCAAGAGATTGCCCATCCTCCTGTGGAGTACCTGATGAATTTGAGCCACATGCAGCATGCAAATCCATTCCTAATATAATTAACTGATAAGTGTTGTACCTCTTAACAGTATACCATAAAAACAATCAGATGTACAGACATCATGGTGCAAGACACTCCTTTCTGGTCCCAAATGAGGCCCATAGTAGCACAGCAGGAAGCTATCCTCGATGTGGGTATTTGGTCCACACAGTAACTCAGCTAAGTCTTTGGTGCTGGAGATTGGCACGAGCCAGCACAGGCCTGTGATGGGACTGCCATCCTTGATGCCCATAAGAATCTGCTCCACTGCCTTCCCTCTGTGCTACATACAAAGAGTAATACACATAAATTTGAAGATTAACACAGACATAATATAGTAGAAACTTAGTGGCAATCCCAGAGACACCAAACTAAAGTGGTCTATCAGACAAAGGGAGTTCTTTCCAGTTATTTTATAGAAAACAAGTATTGCGTATTTCAGAAAGCGGTATCAATAGTAATGTTTTATCTATCCACTATTTTGACAAAGAGAAATAATTAAATTCTGTCTACACATACACTCCCATTTGTGTATATAGTTACATGTTTGTGTGTGCATGTGTACATAGAGGTACTAGGTGAAATTTTTAAATGTCATTTATGTAGAATAACATTTACTCTATGCAGTGTATAATTCTTTCAGTGCTGATAAATTATACAGTTATTCAACCCCATATTGAACAGACCTGGAAGAGTGATGTGTTTTTTGTTCTTCTAAGAGTGGAACACAAATTTTAGGAACAGAAATATTTGAAAGGATTAAATGCCAAAATATAGGTGCATGAAATGATGGGTGAGAAGCTTGCGCTCAGAAGTAATTAAATGGTCCCTTACCATTTCGTCGTATTGACTTCCTAGGTGGTGCATGCACAGATATGCCACCTTGTAGTGCCCACATTTACCAAACCCTGTGCCTTCTTCCCTCCTCTGTGCTGTGACTGAGTGAATGCTTTCATTCCAATGGGTTAGCACCCCTCTAGGTGGCTTTAGTAATTGGTACAAACACTTACTGCTGCGCTTACTTTTCTTCAAACTTCATCATTAGTTCATTTTCAGCGCAGCTTCTTGCCACTAGGCCACCAGAACTCCCCAGTAGTCTGGAGAAAATATAAAATTAGAGGAAAATGAGCATGCAAATTGAAAATTCTCCATTCCTTCCTATAATGGTTTTTAAACCAATTTCTCCCAATAACTCAGTTGGCTAAAGGAAGGACAGGTAAATAGCCCATCCAAGACTTTGGAAACATGCTGTTCTTGCTTAAAAGCATATTTGAAAACTTCCACAGTGGTTATAAAACAGCATTTTATAAAACTTAACAAATAGTCACCTTTGGACCGAAAGGTAAATACAGATTCTGACTTCAAGCATAATTTGTCTAAAATGTGTTAACTGCTTAAAAGAGCTTTAAAAAAAATTTCTTTTTAGTGAGAACTAGGCATTGCTCACTGATGAAGTGTTTCTCATTCTAGCCTTTTCCACTTGTACTTTTTTGTTTATTTGGTTTTAGTTTCAAATCCTGTAAATAGACCAAAATTCCAAAGCTAAATATATAAGTTATTTGTAACCCATTTCAGTGGTTTGATAATTATCACTAATTTTTGTTAGTTTTGATCTAATGTTATTTCAGCTGCTGGCTCTCTCTTGAAGGCGGACTTCTCTATGCTTTTGTCGGACCTGCAGCCGCTGTTGTCCTGGTAAACATAAAAATCAACTTACTTTGTTTTCTTAGTGAAGAGAGGCATATCTTTATTTCAACTAGAACAACAGTTTCAGAAGTGTTGTATTTGTTGTGCAGAAATTTTAACATTCAATGACCTATAACTTTGATTTGAATTTCAATTGTTATCCAGTCCTTGGTTACTCTAATATATTCTTTCTTTGAATACTGAAGAATATTAATCTTGGGAGTGTGGGATTTCTTATTCCGTAATTTCCAATTTATGAAAAAGAAGTTTCAAGGGGTTATTCAAGTTTGAGTAAACTTGAAAAAAATCCTTCCCCTGTGAAGTGTATTATTATAAAAAATGCTCATCTATATAGTCTGTGCCATTGTGACTTCACGAGAGATTTCTTCACGACTTCCAGTATCAGATACTTATAAAAAAGCAAGTAAATAATTAAATGTCAGTTTCTCAACCTTAGCACTGCTGGCATTGGGGGGGCTTTCTTGAGCAGTGTAAGATGCTTAGCAGCATCCTGGCTGCCACCTCTATTTGCTAGTCACACTGTCTAGTTGTAACAATACAAAGTATCCCTAACCATTGCCCAATGTCCACTGGCAGTCCCCATGATCCCCTAGGAAGATTCACTGCCAGATTTTACACTAAAAGATTTACTTTTCTCCTTTTCAATCATAATACAAATCCCTTAACATTTTAAATTATAGTAACATTTAAAATATCTTACCAAAAAAGGCTTTTGCCTCTGAATTTTGCAGATTTTACCTGTCCAATAAATCTTTGAATAAGGGAGGAACAAAATTATCTGCATTAAATACAAGGATCAAAGAGGCCATGCAATTAGATTTCTAATTGGAGAATTGTCCTTTGGCTCCTTAAATGATTCATTAAATAAATTAGAAGCTAGAGACATCTTCTTAAAACTCTGATAGGTAGAATTTTTTCTTTCAAGTTTGTTCTCCCTGCTCTGAACATTAAGAAGCAGAGAAAACCATATGTGGTTCACAATTAAAAGCAAAAACCAGAAACCATCTAAGCAAGAGTTTTAGAAAAAAATACTGAAAAAAAATAAGTTCTGTTAAACATCTGCAGCACTGAATTTTTAGTTAATAAATTAAATCTGGTCCTAAAGCCACTAGGCTGCTGTACATCTAACTCTAAAATCAAGAGAAGAAGACAAAGAATATGTATATAATTGAATAAAAAAAGTAAGGTCTTTGGAGGAGTGATATATCCCCTCATGTTCAAGTTTGTAGATTAACAGAATCTATGGTATACACAATTTCTCTTAGTTCAAAAACAAATACCGTTTTCTCTTGATTAACTATATTCTTCAGGAAGCAAACTTTGAAAACTGGCACTGGCTAAATCCTACCTAATGGATATTTTGGCTTGCCCTTCTATTAACAGTGAAACAATTTTCACCTATGTTTTTTTCATCTGGCCAGAGTGCATTGGTGGCCGAATTGCCCCTTTTCCTAAGTAGTCTCCTTGCTTAATTTAAAAGAGATTTGTGTGAAGTTATATTCATAAGACAAAGGCTTCTCTGTTTGCATTTGGAAGCACCAAGATCGTATTGCCCACCAATCTCAAAGGGAAAATGGCAAGAAAGACAAAAGAAGGGGACATTTTCCAGAGAATACCTTGGTTTCAACATTAGACTGGATTCCTTTGTCATGTAGTACGGGGAAGGCTAGGAGACTATAGATCTACACCATATTAAGATGCTGCAAATAGATATAGGTCACAGCTATCTCTACAGAATTTTCATGATTCCATCTGAGAAAGAAAAAAATATATGTGATTTAAGTTCAGCTGTATTATGCAAAATAAACCCTTTTAAGTAGGAGTGCGAATCTTAGAAAGTGATGAGACGAGAAGTAGTCAGAAGAACACATTGTTAAAAAGATGTTCATGTACATTTTGTACAGAAATCAAGTGATCTGAATAGGTTTTTCCTTCTATCTAAAAAAAAATAGTGTGCTTCATTAAAATGCTCCCTCCTCAACACACACACACACACACACACACACACACACGAATGAGAGATAGCAAATAGCCACAATGCATGGAATTTAGGCATTTATAGGAATACTTAGGAATTTAGGCATTGTATTCCTCTCTGTTGGGCACAAGGACACATTATTAACACCATTGGCTTCCAGAGTTAACTCTACTCTCAAAAATAAAGAATCTTTTGATAATCACACATAGGATAAAACTAATTTAGCCAAATGATTTTATTCAGGGGTGACTAGAGAGAAAGAAGAATGTCAAAGTGGCATAGTGTCACTTAAGAGCTAGACAAATAAAGGTTAATTTCCCCTTCATTAAATGCAAACCCTGGAAATGAATGTTCTTAAAATTTGAGAGTAGTATACCACTGTTAGATTGTTCCTTATTCCTTTATGCATTTGCAAAGTATTTCCAAAGGTTTTCATGTGGCTACAGTTATGAGTATGTGAATTCATGGTGGTTTAAAAAAAACCCCAAAATCCACAATGGTTTAAAATAGGGACCTAATTCCCTTCAGTATCATTGAAAGGTCAACCTTTGTTTCTGTTTGACAGGTCAACATGGTGATTGGCATTTTGGTTTTTAATAAACTTGTTTCCAGAGATGGGATCCTAGATAAAAAGCTCAAACACAGAGCCGGGTAAGCTGCAATTGGTGGATTTTGAAGATTCTTTATCAGTCAATCCCATATACCAATTCCAGATCTTCATTGGTTGTATTCGACTGTGCATTACATTTTGTTCTAGATATACCAGTTTCTCTGGTAGATTTAGTTATCCAAAGATTTCCTTTGCACTATTCTGAAGCAATGTGACAAAACAAACAAACAAAAGCCCCCAAAACAAAAACGAAAAACAATAACAAACACACACACACACACACACACACACACACACACAATTTAAAAGAGCAAAACAGATCATTAATAAAATCTGGGTTGATCTGTACAAATTGGCTTCTTTCATGATAAGAATAAATGTAAAGACTAGCCTTAAAATAGCTGTCCTTCAGTACCCAGTGATGTTATAGTTTTGATCAGAAGGACAGCAGGGTAGAATGAACACAATTGTATTTGACAATACTAACAGGGACGGGTAAACCTATACAGAACTTAAATACTGGGTTGTTTTTTTTTTTCTTTTATTAATTGGATATATCGGCAAAATTCTACACCTAGATTTCTCACTTATCAAATACTATGCTTGTCACAGTGAATGACAGTGACATAGAATGAATCATGATGGCATTTTCTCAATAACTTGCTAGAAAGCATTGTGTGTAATTTTCACTTGCACATTTTCCCCAGTTACAAAATTTAGGAAAGCCTTTCTCTTGATTTTACTGTTATTGTAATGCCATCATGCCTGTTACAGTGAAGACAATTCATACTCAGACTGATAGGATTTTTTATGTACCTCATCAGCTTATTTAAATATCTAGTAAACTAACTGAAGTAAGGAACCCTGTGGCAGACAGAGTCCGTTTGCAGGGAGTTGCAGTGACAAAGGCTGCAAATCTCTGGCTGTTCAAATCCACCAGCAGCTCTGAGGTAGAAGGATAGACACTCATCTCCCATTACGTTTAAGGTAATTAAATTGTAATTGCAATTTAATGCCTTGGAAATCCAATTGGAGGAAATTTTGCATGCAATATCAATGCTTTTTGTTTTCCCTTTATATCTTCTCCTAAGAAAATGTTGGAGCTTTCTCCTTTCTGCTAAATTTTACATTATCCAAAACTTACCCTAAAATTGTTCTCTTTCCTTTAAATACTATAGTATTACTTAATAATCAGTCTTTGATTACCTATTGGTGAGAATTAAAAATGTTCAGCATGTTCTTATAATTCTGCTTAACAATTTAGATTATAAAATGGGAAGCTCTTATTGGTGAGGCATTGCCCTGCCAACTCACAGGCATGCGATTTGAACACACCATCTGCCCGATGAGAGAAAGACGGACCGTGTCCTTCCATATGATTTACTGCCTCTGGAGGGTCACTGATGAGTCAATTCTGACCTGACAATAATAACAACACTGTGATAAAATAGTCTAGGTATTTTCCATTTTTAAAACATTGACTTTTGTCTTCCTGAAGTCCTTAAGGACGCTCTGGTAACATAGTGCATAAAGAGTTCAGCTGCATACCCAAAGGTGGCACCTCTCTGACAGTTCTGATCCACCACCATTTATTTCTCTGTGGGAGAAAGATGGGCCATCTCCTCCTGTACAATTTCTAGCCTTAGAAAACCTGCCGGAGGGTCTACTGTGAGTCTCTTCTGACGAGCTGTTTTGAGTGTCTTAATTTTCTGTACTAGTTTACCACTCAATCTCCCAACTGTGATCCATGCTTTTTAAATTACTTCTTTCTAGATTAATTATGTAAGAATAAACTATAAAGTACTGATATAAAATCACAGCTCTGCTACTAGGGACATAAATGTGTGTCTATGAATATATACATACATGTCTTGAGGTTTTAGTGGTTAGAATAAAAAGTCAAACAAGGCTATGCTCAATATCCAATTCTGAAATTTAGTAGAGTGTGTCTTTGGGTATGTTATTTAATCTTCTTGACTCAATCTTCTCACTTGTAAAACAGAATAAAGGCTCTTACCTAACAGAGTATATGAAATATGATATAGATAAAGAATTCACCAGAGAATCTGGAAAATAGCAAGCACTCACTAACATATGACAACTATTCCTCTGACGAGTGAAATGAGGAAGCCACTGCAGACAAGTTATTTTTAAAGATCCGTGCCTCCTCTATCAATCAAGGGCCCGAGAGTCTACTAACTGTGACACTTAGGTCAGAAAGGAAATGAGATCATCAGGATGGGTATAATGCTGAAGGTATATTAAATATGCAATCAGTATTTTTTTCTTATGTAACTATTTTATAAGCAATGCCTAGATATGCTTTATGCATATCTTTATAAGATAGGAGAAATAACAGTCCCATTGTATACGACCTTAGAAATTATTTGAAACTCTATGAACTTTGATAAACTATGATTGTTACAGAAAAGCTTCAGGCCTTTTGTTCATAAGGTCACTATGAGTCGTGCTCAACTTGATGGCAATCAAGGACATTTAAAAAGACACAGTAACTATCTTAAAACAACAAGATATAAAAGTATTATTCTTAGAAGTTGCATACATTATAGTGACAAAACTGAGTCAAACTGGTTTTTTTTTGTTTAAAGTCTGTGGTTTTTTTTATTTAAAGGCTATAGCTAGAGAAACAGAACTGTTGTTACTAAATGTATAAGAGAAGGATCCTGGCTCCTGTTTAAAATTGAAAATATCTACTCACGAATTAATATAGCTACTTTTGTATGAAGACATTTGACTGTGTGGATCACAACAAACAATGGCTAACATGGAGAACTATGAGAATCCCAGAACACTTAATTGTTCTCCAATAAAATATATACCTAGATCAAATAGCTGTGTCTAAATACAGCAGGGGAACACTGGATGGTTTAAAATCAGCAAGGGTGTGTAGCAGGAATATATACTTTCTCCATGCTTATTGAATCTATTTGATGAGCACATAATTGGTGAAGCTGGACTCTGAGAGGCATATGGCATCAGGATTGGAGGAAGATTCATCAACAACCTGTGTTACACAGATGACACAACTTTCCTTGCTGCAAGTGAGGAGCGTTTGAAGCATGTGTTGCTTTGCAACATGATCATTCAGTGTTTATTACATCTCAACCTCAAGAAAGTCAATGGTATTTACCACTGGTCTAGTAGGCAACATCATAATAGATGGAGAAAGAATCGAAGTTGTCGATTATTTCATATTACTGGATCAACAATCAACAACACCCTTGAGGTCAGCAGTCAGATCAGGAGACATATTTCATTGGACATTTCTGCTCTGCAAAATAATGAATAGCAGTGGTGTCAGGTGCACCAAATTCAGGCCATCACTTTTCCATCACTGGCTACACATCTGAAAACTGGACAATTTCTAAGGATGATAAAAGAAGAATTTATGCCTTTGAGTTATAGTATTGGAGAAGAGCACTGAATATCCCATGGACTGTCAAAAGAACAGAGAGATAAGTCTTGGAGAAGGTACAACCCAAGTACTCCTTGGGGGCAAGGATGGCAAAGCTCAATCTCACAGACTTTGGGTATGTTGCTAGGAGAGGCTATTCCTTGGAAAATAACATCATACTTGGAAAACTGGAGGATCAACAAAACAGAGGAAGACCCTCCACAAGGTGGATTGATATAATGACTACAGCAACAGGCTTAAGGGTGTCAAAGATGATGAGGCCTGTGTTCGTAGGGCTGCTAGGATTTTTACTTGATTCAGTGGCATGTAACCACCACCACAACAGCTTTTTACTTTTAAATATTTTAATTAGTAAGTATAAATAGATTAAAATATTCTCTTTGCTCCTAAGAGCTATTAAAGGATTTTTTTAGAAACAATTAATATTTGGAGATAATTTTAATGTACTGAGAAACAGTGAGGATAGTAATAAAGAAAATAGAAAGAGAATATATGATTGATTTAACAGCCTCCCCAATTATAGAGATTAACCATAGCAGGGATTTTTTTCTTTAATATCTCAAAACAAACTCAGCACCATTAAGTCAGAGCATACTCATGGCTGACTTCCAGCAAGCTTCTCAGAGATTGGAAATTGCACATAGAAGGAAATTTTACTTTTTCCTTTAAAGCAGCTGGTAGATTCAAAAGCCCGGCCCCAAAGATCATAACTCCCTTTAAAAATATGTATATTATATTTATAAACACCCACACACATAAACATTTCTTTCGATATTATGTTTCTTGTTTAATCAAGCAACAAGCAAAGAAGTTTCTCGCTCCATTACTCCATTATTTGGCTCCCTTTCTTCCTTTAATAACTTTTTATTAGAAACTGTAAGACATATATTTTGTGCTCAATAAACATTTACAAAGGAATGAGAAAATGAAAGAATATTTCATAAACAACGCACTAACAAGTACTTAACTGCCAAACAATATTGAATTTTTTGACATGTAAACATATTTCCTGGGAGAAATTTATTATTTTCTATAAATACTTTTAGAGAAATGATTATTATAAAACTAAAATGGTGGTGTCTTTTTTAGAAAATCTTAACTAGAATATTTCAGCAGAGACATTTTCTTATCTGCAGTTCTTGTAGCCCAGTGGTAAGAATCTGAGCTACCATCCCAAAGGCACAAGGTTTGAATCACCTGTTGCTCTATGGGAGAAAGCTAAGCAATCTCCTTTCATGGGATTTAATGCCTCTGAAAACCTGCTTAAGGGTCAGCTATGAGTTACTTCAGCTCTATGGTACACCACCAAATTTCCTCACAAATGCTTTATAGTCTTAGAAGCCCAATGGACTCATGAGTCTGACATGGAGGTGATGAGAAAGAGATGGAGAGACAAAAAAGGCATGTGGGGGGAGTGAGTGGGGACGAGAGAGAGAACTGTTTTAAGTGGCTTTATCTTATCTATATGAAATGAGAAAACTAAAATACTAGAGTCTTTAAAAATGTCAGATTTTTTTTTCCAGTGGGAAAAAACTTTCTGGGTAAGTTTTTATATTAAGACAGACCAAACCTACCAGCATTATACAGTATTTAGAGTCCTTAATCATACTTACCGATTAGCATCGCTGATTTCTTTTGAGATTTTTATTGTTCAAAGAAAATAAAACTAGGGGGAAACCTACAACCTTCAGAACAATGAACGTTGTTATTACCTGGTGCTCTGGTTGATGTTGTGTACACATTAACTTGTGGACAATTTAATATAGTCTTTAAAAAAAAAAACAACAGAAAAAAAACCCCAAAAACTATTTAAGATAACCAACTCATAAGTGACCCTCCCTCCAGAGGCTGTAATTCACCAGGGAGGAAATTGCCTGTCTTTCTCCTGCAGAGCAGCTGGTGGATTTGAATTGCCTGCCTTCGGGATGGCAGCTCAGCTCCTTATCCACTAGACACCTGGCCTTCCTTTTTAACTATTAGCACTTTTTATTTTAGACTTGTAGAACTTCCTCTTTATAAAAGAGGTAATATTTTAGTTTTTATTTGATTCACTCAACATAGTGCACAATCTCCAATAAGTGTTCTTTATATTGTGTTAAATTTAATAGGGTGATCATAGAAACTAGAAAAAAAATATATTCGATCTATCTTGGTGACCGATGCTGATAACAGCGTGTTAATATTATTGAGTACCATATGGTCAGAACTGATCCATTGCTGACCCGCCAGTGGGCTTTCAAAGGCAGTTCATCACACAGAAGGGAATTGCCCATCCTGCTCCCTTGGAGCAGCTGGTGGTCTTGAACCATGTACCTTCAGGATTGTAATGCAACTCCTTGCCACTAGGCAGCTTTCAATAAATTATCTCTAACCTCTCATCTCAAATAAAGAGACATTAGCATTAAAAAGATTGATTTAAAAACTACAGAAAATCATATCAAAAAATTATATAATAATGAAGCCTCAAGACTTTATTCTCTAAATATGCATTTTTACATACAAAACTAGAAAAAATATGTTAATTTGTATTTGAGAACATGGATGTTAATAAAGGTTTCAGAGCTTATTGTTGCTAAAAAAATAAAATATTGATTTAAGATATATTTTCAGGAAAACCTGTACTTGCATTAAATCCATCTTCAGACTCAAAAGTACTTACAATTAAACTTTAAATTCATTATGCAATTAAAATGATTTTCTAGTTGTCCTTGACTATTGACTTTCTAATTTTGTTTCAAAGCTGAGAGCCAAATCCTTTTAAAATGGAGAAATATAGCCAAATCTGTATTTGAAGTATAAACCCGAAAGAGCCTATTTTCTGACAGAAAGAGAACAATACATGGGCTAAAACAAATCCATTGCCACTGAGTTGATTGCAACTCATAACAATGCTATGAGAATAATTGGCATTTTTTAATATGATTATTGTTATTGTGATTATGGTGGTGGTGTTCTTGTATACTGTCAAATCAGAACTGACCCATAGCGCCAGAGAGTTTTCAGAGGCAATAACTCTCATGGGAGGAAATTGCCCATCCTTCTCCCAAGGAATAGCAGGTGGATTTAAATTGTGTGCCTCTAGGATTACATAAAATTTAGTAACATTGAAGAAACTAAAAATATCATGGTGTTCGACCCTGTGTTGAAAAATGCAGATGTTTCAAATATATTATTACGTCCGCTGAGATATTCATGAACTAATCTGGATAAACTATTCTGAAAGTTTGGATACTCATGGGTGATATATATGCCCTAGGTTGGAATATTGAGGCCATGTTCCTCACCCCTACACTTGACTCTGAAAGTGTGGATTTTTCTCATGGGCTTTTACTTAATAATCTATTTATTAATAGCTCCTAAGATTTAATATCCTATCCAAGCATCTTTCATAAATGAGTACATTTCAGAAAAAAACAAACATTATAAATAATAAAAACATCTGACAATTCCCTTTCTTTTACCATTTTTATTTTACATATAAAGCATCATTCTAATACTTTATAAAACTAATATGGTCAGATTTACCATGTACTAACCGATGAGACAAGCACACTATGGGACATTATTTTAAGGTGTTTTGAATTTTGATTAAATAATTTCTTATGTGTTTTTTATTCTCCTAAGAGTATTGTGTTTCTATAAAATAGTACTTTTGATGAATTCTTTAAGTAGAATGTATAAGGATTTTCTGTATAGTGTGACTTGACTTATAAAATGTAGTAGTTTGAATTTGAACTATTTCAAATGAGGTTACCTGCAAAAGCCTATGAATCAGAGTACAACATGTAAATTCTATGAGATTTGAGTTTATCACAAAATTTTCAGAAAGAGTATTTTGATTGTGGCAATTCTGTTTAATGTGTTTATTGAAGCAGAAACTTTTATTATTAACTAATAAGTCATCAGATTTCATCTACCCTTATATTCAGATCATCCTAAAACATGGATAATACCTTGATGCTATAAGAAATTTCAAGATTTAAGATGGGTCTTTTGTTGAGACAGAAGCTACATATATCTTTTTGAGATGTGATTCTGAAATATAAGTCATATTTCAGAAGATTTAAAGAATATGTTACTGAAAAACCTTGAATACAGGTGTTGGGTTATCACAGGTCTGAATAAAGGGTTTTCACTATATGTCTACACAAGCACGTGCTTATGTTTAACTCAGCAAATTTAGCAATGACCATCTACAGACAAAGGGCCGTCTATGGTGTAAACGATGGAAATATCTTTTACATTCAAGGAAGGCCTGTATTATCAAAAGGTAAATGCCACAGAAATAAAATGCAGTGTATATTGTCTTTCTACTTATTTTTCTGCATGAAATCGTATTTAAAAGCTAACTTGCAGCAGCAACTTTTTTTGGTGACAATTCAATATTTTGTTCTTTTTGTGGGTGTTCTGTTTGTTTGCAGTCAGATGAGTGAACCTCATAGCGGTTTGACGCTCAAATGTGCCAAGTGTGGAGTAGTTTCAACAACAGCTTTGTCAGCCACCACCGCCAGTAACGCCATGTTAGTCCCAATCATTTACATCTTCTTGTTACAAATCTTTTACAGTGCATGTGAGAAAATACTATGATTAAAAAATATGATAATGTGTTTGCTAATACTAGCCACTGAGAGCATACTAAAGTATTTCTTATTAGCAACTATGTAATTATTTTGGTATAGTCTATTTCAAAAAAGAAAACTCTCAAATGTTATCTGTGGTTTCCAAGTTAATGGTCTTGGTCCACATTAAAAATGCTTTGTTGACTGACTGGGGTTTTGGTGATTAACTGGGACGTGGTGTGCAGATACGCAATGTTTTCTGTCTCTCTACAGGGCATCTCTCTGGAGCTCTTGTGTGGTGTTGCCCCTTCTGGCCCTGACATGGATGTCTGCGGTTCTGGCCATGACAGATAAACGGTCCATATTATTTCAAATACTGTTTGCTGTGTTTGATTCACTGCAAGGTTTTGTAATCGTTATGGTGCACTGCATTCTTCGGAGGGAGGTAAGAAATACAATTCCTGTGAGAGTGATGATTCTTGGGAGGGTCCTTTCCTTGCTAACAAATACAGTCTTTTATTTTAAAGTCTTAAAGGAAATTTCCTAGGAAGATAGTAATTGAGGAGTCAAAGATGAAAGGAAGCATGAAGGAATAGTTCATAAGAGTCTCTAGACAGATGGGTGGGGAATTTTAAAAGGGCAAATATGTCCTCAGTTGCCAAGAACCAAGGAGAAGAGATTAAAGAGACACTATTGGAAGGAGCTTTGGTGGCATAGTGGCTAAATATTTGATGGGTGACAAAGATTTATAGTTTGAAATCACTAGCTCAGCAGGAGAAAGAAGAGGCAATGTGCTTTCATGGGGATTACAGTCTTGGAAATTCTATGAGGCAGTTTTACCCTGTTTTTATAGGATTACTGTGAGTTAGAATCACATCTTTAAGAGCAGATTTGGATTATTGTTTCATTTTATGAAGGAACAATTGGTATAAGCAGATCTGTTTTAGGAACAACTCCATGGTGGATGAGAGTGTTGTTAGTTGTTGTTGAGTCAATTCTGACTCATGTTGACCCCGTGTACATAGAGAAGGACTGTTCCATAGGGTTTTTAAGGCTATGACCCTTCAGAAGTAGACTCCCAAGCCTGGTTTCTGATGTGCCCCTGGCTGTGTCTGAACTGCCAACCTTTCAGCTCATAGTAGAGTATTAGTAGACACAGCTTGTCTGTGTTACCAACTTTACCAATTATTAATTTTTACAAAATTGTTAATGCTTAGAAAAGAAGAAAAAGGTCTCTATTGGGACATGAGGGAAATGTTTGTCCCCAAGAACTGGTTGGTGTTGTTTTTGTTGAGTTAGAACTGCCTTGTAGCTGATCCTCCAGTGGATTTTCAGAGACAGTAAATCGTTTGAGAGGAGATTGCCCATATTTCTACCATGGAGGAGCTGGTTGATTTGAACCTCGTGTCTTTGGGTTAGCAGTGCAATTCCTTACCATTAAGCCACATGTAACTTGGAAGCAAGAGTGGCATCCACTTGCTGAATAACATGCTTCCAGAAACTCTATGAACTTTGATAAATGTCGATAG
Source organism: Elephantulus edwardii (assembly GCF_000299155.1). Taxonomy (NCBI): domain Eukaryota; kingdom Metazoa; phylum Chordata; class Mammalia; order Macroscelidea; family Macroscelididae; genus Elephantulus; species Elephantulus edwardii. Next base: position 1,985,064 of record NW_006400008.1, read on the forward strand.
TTGAAGAGGGGCTTCTGGCCTTCTTTGTTCATAGGGTCACTATGAGTCGTGCTCAACTTGAAGGCAATCAACAACAACAACAGCAAGCCTCATGTAATAATCATCCTCTTTCAGGTCATGGCTGAGAGTTATTGTCAATAGTGAGGGAAGGAAGCCGTCTTCCATCAGTAGCAACACCAAACAGTAACAGATCCATCCAGAACACTGATGGATTCCAGGCTTGAGTTGTTTAGGGATAAAATACTGCTTTTCAACCTGTGTTAAAATTATTCTGAGGACTTGCAAGCAATGATATAGTGTTTAAAAGGTTTATGAGTAATTTTAGCATTTACCATTGGGATGAGTAGTGACTAAAACACATGCTGACACATTGCCATGTTAGTGATTTTGATAAAACTGTTTACTCTGTCATTTTGCATTATCTGCCTGCTGTGAGAATTTTATTATGATGTGTACACTGCAAAAAAAATACATGTGTACTTGAGTATACACCAAAATTGTTTTACAGTGATGGGTGAGTGCAATCAAAAGCTTTTATTTGATTTACCAGAGGAGGAAGAACAATGTGTCTGAGCTGCTTTGGTAAGATAGAGATGTCAGAAATAAGACATTGTGGCTCTGAGAACATTAGATGCTGAAAAGAGTTGACGAGTAAATTCAAATTTCAAAGTGGAATATTGCATAATTTCAAAACTTTGTTAATATAGTAAACAACAACCATTCATTACTCTCCCCTCATCATAAATTTCTACCGAGAATTCCAGCAATAAAAATCTTCCAGGTATCAAAACCTTTACAGGTCTACTTATAATCACTTACGGGGCTCTGATGACATAGTGGTTGAGTGTGAGGCTACTAACGGAAAAGCCAGAAGCTTGAACCCACCAATAATGTTGCAGTCAGCATTTATAAAGATGTACGGCCTTGGAAATATGTATGTATAAATATAAATATGTCTAAGTATGGAGTGACTCTACTCTGTTCTACTGAGTTGTTAGGAGTCAGAGTAACTTAGCAGCAATAGGCTATAGCTGTCATTTGTTGTTGCTATGTGATGACGAATTGGAACCAACTCATAGCTGACCCTCTAGCAGATTTTCAGAGACAGTAAATCATACAGGAGGAGATGCCCATCCTGCTCCCATGGAGCAGTTGTTGGATTTAAATAACAAACTAATCGGTTGGCTGTGCAGCTCCTTATCCACCAAGCACCTAGTTTTTGTTGTCTGTTGTATACCATCGAGTTGTCACTGACCCATAGCGGACCCTCCGGCTGGTTTTCAGAGGCAGTTAATTGCACGGGAGGAGATTGCCTATCCTTCTGCGGAGCAGCTGGAGGCCTTGTCGTAGCCCTCAATTTCGTCTCTGAGGACCGATTTTATTAAAGTGGCCCATGTGGTTTCTCAGTGGGTAATCTTTCAGAAGTGACCCTCCATCAGGCTCTTGAGGTTGTAAGTCACAGCGGGAGGAAATTGATGCCTCTTCTGAGGCACCCGTAGTGTGCACCCAAACCTCTCCAATCATTTAGCTAACAGCTTGGCATTAATTTTGTACCATCAGGGACTCTGTAGACTAAGAAATAGACGTCTTCTATTGTTAATACATTTAAAACTCTCTGCCATCATATCGACTCAACCCTATAGTGATTATTTAGTTGCCAACGTTGTAAATCTTGATGGAAAGAGATTCTCTTTCTCCCTATGAGTGACTGGATTCAAACTATCACTCTTTTGGTGAAATAGCCTCAGATATTATGCAATATGACATCAGAGCTTCTTCTAACACACTTAGGAAACAAAATTATTTCAAATAAGTAGGAATGGCATCCACTTCCTAAATAACATGCTTCTGGAAACTCCATGAACTTTGATAAATGTCGATAGTTGTAGAGGGGCTTCAGGCCTTTTGTTCATAGGGTCACTATGAGTCATGTTCGACTCGAAGGGAATCAACAACAGACACATCATGCATTTTTTTAATAATTAAAAAGGAACCACTGTGGATTTTAAGCAAGATATTTGTTATAATTACATTGTTGCTATGTACCACTGAGTCAGAACAAACCTATAGCTGACCCTCCAGGGTTTTCAGAGGCAATAGACTGCACCAGAGGAATTACTCCATATTCACCCATGGAACAGCTGATGGATATAAGCTGTGTTCTTTTGGTTTGACAGTACAACTCCTTACAACTTAGCCACCAAAACTCCCTCTACCAACATTATTGTTGTTGTTAGGTGTCCTTGAGTTGAGTACAACTCATTGTGGCCCTATGAACAACAGATATGAACCCTATCCTAGCCTATGTTATCCTCACAGTCTCTGCCACACTTAAGCTCACTGCTGCAGTCATTGTGTTAACCAATCTAGTTAAAGGTATTCCTCTCCATCATCATCCCTCCACCTTTTCAAGAATGATGTTCTTCTCTAAGTAATAACATCTCCTAGTAGCATACCCAGGGAGCTCCGGTGGCCTAAAGGGGAAAAGCTGCATTGCAATTCCAAAGGCCACAGTTCAAAGCCACTAGCTGCTTCGTAGGAGAAGGATGAGAAGTCTCCTCCCATGCAATTAACTTCCTCTGAAAATTGGCAAAAGAGTTAGCTATGCGTCAGCTCTGACTATATGGTACACAACAACAACAACGATAGTAAAATACCCAAAGTATGTGAGATTAAACTTCATCTCTTTGACTCCAAAGAGCACTCTGGCTGCACCTTCTCCAAGACAAACCTGTTTGTTCTTTTGGCAGTCCATGGGATCTTCAACACTCCTCTGAGATCACAATTCAAAGATATCAACTATTTTTCTGTCATCTTTAGTCATTGTTCAACTCTTAGAAGCATAGGGAGAGATTGAAAAGACCATGGCCTGAATCAGGCACACCTTCGGCCTCAAACTGCTTTTTAATAATTTAGAGAGGTCCCTGGGTACAGATTTGATCTCCTAATTGCTAATAATACAAAGTGTATTGATAATGGATCCAAGTAAGATGAAGTCATTGGCATTCTCAATATTTTCTCTATTATATTATGCCATGGTCTTTGCAATCACTTCTTATGCGTCAGAGAGTTGGACAATGACTAGGGAAGATAGAAGGAGAATTTATGCCTTTGAGCTGTGGTTCTGGAGAAGAGTATTGAATGTACCATCGACTGCTAAGAAAACAAACAGGTTCATCCT
>NW_006400008.1:1988454-2037690 GCF_000299155.1 Elephantulus edwardii
ACAGGACAGAGCGGAGTTTAGGGCTGTTGTACATAGGGTCCCTATGAGTCGCAAGCGACTCGACGGCACATAACAACAACAACAACAACAACATGTTTGCTCTCTACTGTAACTTGAGACTTGGTGGTTGTTGTTTTGTTGGGGTTTTTTTTTCCCTTCAGTTATTTTTGTTTTTTTTTTGGTTTGGTTGTTTTGGTGTTTTTCTTTCTTCCTTTCTTTTTCAGTTTGAGAATACTGAGCTAATTCCTTTCCTTTTGGTTTTATAACTCCAGGTCTTTGCATTTCATTATAATACTTTACCTTGTCTTTCTGACTTGCTGTTTGAAATTTTCCATTCAGCAATTTTACTTCATCATTTTGTCATTCACTTTAGCCACTGTAGGCGAACAGCAAATTTCTTCTTTCCTGCCATTCTAATGACTTTTTGGCTTTTAAGAATAATGCCTTTAATGGAGCTTTGGTGGCCTCCTTGCAAGAAGCTGCACTGCAATCCCTAAGGCTTGAGGTTCAAATCCAAACTATGCTCTGCTAAAGACGGAGGGGCAATCTCCTGTGTCAGTCAGATGTGACTCAATGGTACATAACAAGAAAGGAAAATAAAAGAAGAATGCCCTTGACATTATTTGTCTGATCTTTGATCATTAGCATTCAATGTATCAAATCTGTCCTTGAGATGGCCTCTAAATTCATGCTTTAAATACTCAAGGTTTTACTTTGACTCTTCTGGGATTGCGTCAGTTTTATTTCACCTTGAACTTGCATATGTGCAGTTGATTTTCTGTACTACCAGTGGCCTCTGGCCTTGTTCTAACTAATAATACTGAGCTTTTTAATTTTTTTCTTTCTACAAATACAGATATTTGATTCTTATATATTCCATGTGACATAGACCAAATGCATAATAATTCTTTTTATGCCTTTTTAATAAAGATATCTGTAATGAATCATTGGGTTTACTAAATTCAGTGATGTGACATAGAGCATTGTTCTAGAAAATAAGGATGCTTTTTCCATATGTTGATTTTTATACTTTATATCCAACATTCACATTCCAGTCATCAAAGATTATGAATGTATTATATTACACGTTTTATTAACTTGACTATAGAAGTTGGTCAAGATCTTCGATTTATGTGTAAGCATCACTATTAATTGTATTAGCTGGTTTTCCTGTTTTAGTTGTCATGTGCTATTGAGTTGGAGCTGATTTATTGCTGACTCTTCAGTGGGTTTTCAGAGACTGTAAATCACTTGGGAGAAGATTGTTCATCTTTCTTCTAGAAAGCAGCTGGTGGATTCAAACAGGGTACCTACGTATTGACAGCACAGTTCCTTCTAAGTCATTGAATGCACATGTAATTCAGAATAGATCTTGAAATCTCCTTTTGTGACAGTGAACTATTTCTCATCAATTTGTTATTCCTACCATAGTATATCAATTTTTGTCTGTATTGAAATGGTCAGTACCAGTCTACTTCAGCTTATTAATGCCTCGAATATCAGCCTTTATACATTCCATTTCATTTTTCTTAGATTATTATTTTCCAATAATATTTGTAGAAATATTTCTAAAAGTATTTGTAGAAGTTCACAGCTATTTTTTTATATTGAGTTGTGCCACTTCAACAAATTAATATCCTGACAGTTATACTCCATCCCTGCGATTAAGATTATATATTTGAGAAGATATTTCTTCCCTAGATATATTTTTAAAACATTTTGAGAGATTCTGACATGATATCAGGTAATGTCCCACTACTGTTTATAATATTTTCAATGGCCACTTCTTTTCAGAAATAGATTGACATATCCTTGTGTGTATCTGTATGAAATATCCACTGAAACCTGTTCACCATGACCAACCATATTGATATTTGAAATACCAGAGGCTTACCTTCCAGAACCATAGCAATATGTAAGCCATAACTATACCAAAATTCTGGCTGATGATTGGTAGAGATAGCCTTAGGCTGTGGTAAAAATATGCAGGTTTTAAAGTGACAAGACAAATTTATTCTTATTCTTATTCTTATCCTGACAAATATTCTCGCTTCTGGGCCAAATAGCTGCACCATGATAGATGGAGAATAGAATGAGGTTACAGCTTGCTCAGCTCCACAATCAACACTCTTGGCATCAGCATTCAGAAAATCAAAAGACAAATAGCATTAGGTAAATCTGCTGTTAGGGACCTCTCCTGAGTACTGTGGAGCAGCGATGTCAGTCTAGAGACTAAGATGTGCTTGATCCAGACCATAGTCTTCACAGTTACTTGTTATGCATCAGAGAGCTGGACAATGACTAAGGATTACAGAAGAAAAATTGATGCCTTTGAGTTGTGGTGCTGGAGAGGAGTCTTGAACATACCATGAACTGCCAAGAAAACAAATAGATATGTCTTAGGATGAAATCAAGTTTCTCCTTGGAGGCTAGGATTTGAAGCTCTGTCTCAAAATATTTTGGGCATGTGGTCAGGAGGGACAGATCTTTGACGAAGTATATCATGCTCGGAAGGGTGGAGGGATGGCACAGAAAAGCAAGACCCAACAGTAACTAGGGCAATGGGGATAGATGTGTCAGAGTCAGTGAGACTGGCTCAGGACAAGGCTGTTGTGCATAGGGTTGCTATGAGTCTCAAGTGACTCGATTGCATGTAACAGCAACTTCCAAATTTTATGATTAAAGTGAAGAAAAAGAGTTGACATAAACAAACATATACCATCACTTGGTCATGTTTGCTAATTATTAACTGTTAAAAATATGATGTAAGGATAATTAAATCATATAGTAAATGCTGCTACTATAGTTGGCGTTAGTAAGCATGTGTTTTCTCTATTAATAGGAATTAAACTGGATATTGGCCCTATTACTATTTCATTTTCAATAATTAATTCAAATTGAATAATTTTTCAGTTTGTAATTAATAACAGAGTGACAAAACTCTTTAATTCCAACAGTGAAATGACAAATCATATACCCAATACTTTAGCTCTGAACCTTAAAAATATCCTTTAATATTGCTGTCAGTGCGCAGAAAAGACTTCAGTTACAGGGCTGATCAATTTTAGAATTCTAGAAATAAGTTACTTTAGGAAAAAAACTTTGTTCAAAAGTTTCACAAATTTCAAAAAGACAACATCATAATTAGATGTCATTGAAAGTACAGAAATTCTTTTTTATCTTTGTAAGTGTATACTGGCTAATATTACAAGAAAACCAACAATAATTGGGATCACATTGACCTAACATCATTCACAGTTGAAGAAAATAGAAACATGTTCTTAGTTCTCAGATCTTCTGTCTCCTGGCTATACAAGTTTCACAAAAATACACAAAAGAAAATGGGTAGCTACCTCAAAAATATAAAGTAATGGGTATGTATGTCTGCAACTCTATTTAATAATCCCCTGATAATTATAGGAACATGTTCCTGTCTCTCTTCTTTTTTCACTTTAAAGGATTTTCTTCACAATAATCCAAGATCATTTATACATTTATTTTTGCACTTAAGAAAACATATACTTAGTATAAAAAATATTTTTATTTAGAGAGAGAGACTCAACACACACACTAACACAAACGTAGTCAACCCTGGTGGCCCAGTAGTAAGGAAGTGTACTGCCAAACAAAAGGCATCTAGTTCAAATACACCAGCTGCTCCACAGGGGAAAGATGGACATTTTCCTCCCATGTGACTTATAACCTCTGGAAACTTGCTTGAGGGTCAGTTATGGATCAGTACCAATTCTGCCATGCATAACAAGAACTGCTATCCTTTTATGAGATGCAACCAGGTTGCTCTTAAGAAGTAATGATCATAAAATTCCATCTCAAGTTGTTAAGAAGGGGCTAGTGTTTGAAGAAAGACATCATGCTGAGAAAGTTGGAAAGATGAAGAGTCAGCAAAAGAGAGTAACACCTTCAATGAGATGGATTGACCCAGTTACTGTTATAAGAAATTCAAACGTGTCGGAAGTGGCCAGAATTGAAGAGGATAGAACAAGGTTCAGATCTGTTGTTCCTAGGTTCACTATGAGTTGTGGCTGACTTGACAGTAAATTACAACTGTCATTTCTTTTGCTGTATATGTATTTTTTTAATTTTATATTTGTTTGAATGTGAAATGTGTATACTTTGTGTTTAATTTATGCACATTGTCTTTCACATGTGTTTTATAAAGTTAACCATCACTGATATATATAATAATTTTTAATGAATTTCTCAATATAAATTTAAAATGTTTTACTTTTACACTTATATACTTTTTCAATTTTCCTTTGAATGGGTGAGTATATAAACATGAGAAATGGAGCCTTGCAGTTTAAGAAAAAGAAACAATGAAATATTGTAATGGGCATTTTGAGATGATGTTTTTGCTTTATATATACATATATATTTTTGATATATATTTGCATCAGATATATTATTTGAAATATATCTCTGGTTTTTAGGGGTACAATTTAACTCACTAAAAGAATTTCAAATAACTCCCTAATATGCTACATTGAAGAAGACTTAATTGTTTACACATCATTAGGTTGTTACTTCCAAGGTCAAAATTACAATATTTCAATTTCATAAAATATTGAAAATATACGGCAGTGGTTGTTTATTTTTTCATTCAGCAATACTTTCCTCTTTGGGAACATTTTCATAAATGCGCCTTTTAAATGAAAAAAAGAGTCAGAAGGAGTGAAAAAATAAATTAAGCCATCTACTTTCCCACACACATTACATTCAGAAACAAACCTGCATCTTGCACATTAATATCTGTAACATTTAATAAGATGAAATCTAATAGAGCACACACTGGTACTTTCCCCCTCTCCATCTTTTTTTTTTCTTTGAGAATTCATTTGGGTGAAGCAGGTTAACAACACATACTATTTACTCTTCTCCACATTGCTATGGAAATGCAAACTACATGAGAGTTGTGAACCTTTGGAATAGTTACTGTTGCTAGGAAACCACTTTCTTGGTGCCTGCACTCATCTCATTGCTCTGTCTCTGGCTGTGCCTGGCTCAGAGACAATCCTACAGCTTGTTGTCAGAAGGATGAAAATAACAAGATGGTGATACAAAATAAGCTACAATAAAGCCTTTTCACTAAATGAAGGAGGTAGGGAGGGGGGAAAGCAAGCACTTAAATGGACAATTTTGTTGCATCCGGTGTGTGGGGACTCTGTGGTTATTTGGGAGCCCAGCAAGGCAACAGGACTTAGCTCTTCTTTTCTCTTTCCAACACTGGCAGGAGATCTGGAAAGCACCAGATGAGGTCTGCATGTCTTTATTCAAACCTGGGAAGTGATTTTCTAGCAAAATGCTTAAAATAAATGGAACTGCTTTTTCATTTTCCTTATGTTTTTCCCCCTCTTTTCATTATGCTTTACTTTCTTTGTTTCTTTCTTTATGCATGTGTTCCTTTCTTTCTTTCCTTCCTCTCTCTCCCCTCCCTTTCTCCACCTTTGTTTTGCTTTTGGCACTCTCTCATCTTGTTATTTCCATTAAAAAGGCTATGTGAAAAGAGCAGATACTACGTGGAGATGGCTGAATCTGACTTCAACATGCTTCATAAAGGGGAGCTTTCTCCATCAATAATATCCATAGCAGAAAGTAGATAGCTGCTACGGCAGATGCACACCCTCCCCTTCCATGCTCCTGCACCTGTTTCACTAATCACTGAATATCTGTGGTTGACTCACAGATTTTACTCTCCCCTATGGTACCAAGACTGCACTTTATTAGGGACTTTATAAGTTGGACAGTGGTATAGGGAAAGAATTTCACCAAGTCCAGGATTTAGCCCAGCAGTCCCTAGCCAGATTACCAGCAAAACACAGTTCTTTATTAGTAAAAGTCCTGGCTTCAATTCAGCAACACAAATTCAAGAAGCCTCTGGTTTCCTCAAACATCCAGCAAGGTTTGTCTCAGAGCAGTTATCAGCCAGTTTCTCCAAACATCTGCCAAGAACAGCAAACCTTTAATTGTTGCCAGTACAAATGTAAGGAAACCTCAAGTCAGTCCTTGCTGCAGTTTCTTCACAGCACTAACACAGTCTCTCCACCACCATCACCAGAGTCTTGTCACCAAGGTCTCACCTCCAGGGTCTTGCTCTCTTCAGGGTCTCACTCTGGTTTGGCTCTCACTAGGGTCTTGAGCTAGTCCTCTTCAAGTCTTGCTACCCAGCATGGGAAGCATTTTCTCTCTTTTATCCTAGCCCCACAGATGTTGATGGCTTGCATGACCATTTGTCTGCAGTTAAGGTAGCTGGAGATCAGAGTGGGCTAATGGCTGGAAAAGCCAACTTTTAAACTTACCCTGAAGACAGATTTAAAAACTATTTCTAAAAGACATCACGGTGGTTATTCAAGGAGTAGACTTTACCTGTTTTCTTGCTGTTTACTATGTTTGTTAGGTGTGGTTGGGTTAAGTACAACCCATAACAACTCTATGAACAACCAGTCTGAACACTGTCCTGTCCTATATTTTCTCGATAAGTGCTGCTCTAACAGGTGGTTCTTGTTCCTGTTATGTGCTGTAGATTCACTTGCAATTTGTAGTGATCCTATGCACAAAAGCCCTGACATCTGTTCTATCTTGTGCCAACTTTACTGTCTGACACACCTACCCTCATTACCCCAGTCACTGTATCAATTCATCTCATTGATGGTCTCCTTCCCTTTATCTGTTATCTGTCCCTCCACCCTTCTGAGCATGACATCCCTCTCCAAGGACTAGTTCCTCCTTGCAACATTCCCAACGTATGTTAGACAAAGCCTCAGAATCCTTGCCTCCAAGGAGCAGCCTGGTTTCTCTAGGATGAATCTGTTTGTTCTCCTAGCAGTCCATGGTATATTCACCACTCTTCTCCAGCACCACAGCTCAAAGGCATCAATTCTCTATCATCCCTAGTCATTGTCCAGCTCTCTGAATTTAAAAAACAGAAGCCTATTTTCTCTGAATTCTGAAGCTTGAAGTCCAAATCAGGAACTCAGTGGTGTCGATTCTACTCTTATCAGTCATCTCAGGTGTTCCCAATTCCTTGGTTTGTAGAGGAGCCCTTCCTAGTATCTACCTTCTTGAGGTTGTGCTCCAATGATTCTGTGTCTGGGTTGTGCTTTATATACCTAGGAAGGGATTAAATTTAGGCTCACCTTACACTGATATACCCTCAACTGTTTTACCACTTGAATTATACTAGTTTACAATCTCGAAGGTGATTACATGTGCTTCACTCACAGAATTCTCGTCTCAAATGGAAGAGTCAGACTTCATTTCCAGTTACTATACCTTGTACATAACTTCTAACCTGTCAGTGGAGACATGAGTTTCTGTGATGCTCAACAGATTTCAGCAGAACTCCTAGACTAAGAGAGATAGGGAGATAGTCCAGATGATCTCCTTGTGAAAATCAACCAATAAAAAACTCAATGAATAAGTGATGAATCACACAACAGATCATGAAGATAGCACAGAACTGGGCGGCATTTCAGTCCATTTGTACATAGAGTTGCCTGAGTTTGGAGTAGAATTGTCTGCAGCTAACAGTAACAACAGTAGATCACCACCACAGGTATCGGTGCCAGGAGTTCATTATTCAAAGGAAAATAATTCAACCTATATCTCCTGTCTAGTCCTCCTCAAACAGAAGTAAGTTTTAAATTAAATAAATGGAGCCTCTTGTAGTGAAATAACTGGACAGTACAAGTGCTCATTCTGTATATAGTATCATTCAGATGGAGCGTTGCATGAATCTGAAGACAATGTTTGCAGGGAAATTAAGCTGACTCTATTTGCTCCATCTCTTAATGAACAGGACAGGAATTTCAGTTGATCTTTGAAGATGAGGGAATGGATGAGAGGAGACTTTACAATGAGATCCAGAGGGGGGAAAAATCATGTTGGAGTATTAAAGTAGCCATGGTTTCTTTCAGGTAGAGGAGAAAGGTATATGATTTTCTTGGCACCAAGCCTATGTTGAATAGTATAGAGTTTGATAGTTTTTTTTCCTCCAGCCACAGGAACACATGAAGACATGTAGTGAATAATGTAACTTTTTAAAAAGTTACTTGCACGGAGGGGAGAGTAGCACAGGTAACATTAGAGGTCATAACATGATTAAGTAGTAATCTATTCAGTGGCCATAAGAAGCTACTCTGGATGGTGCTGCGAAGAAAGTTAAATCCATTTTGGAGAGCTGAGTGAGTAGTTCAGGTGGAGTAACAAGGTATGTTGTTGTTGTTGTTGTCATCGTCGTCATTATGCATTGTCCAGTTGCCTGCAGCTAATAGCAACCCTAAGGGACAAGGTATCCATCCTGCTATTTTGAGCTTGCTCTGAAGAGTGTTGTGTATGGACAAAGATTATAGAGAAGAGTTGCTAAGAAAAGCTTTGGCCCTTTGTGACTGAGATATTTCACTCAGTCAAATATCTCAGTCACAAAGGGACAAACACTGCATAATGCCACTGTTGTAGAATGGGACACAGGGTTGGGATAAGAATGAGAAAAACTGGATAAATTATGTATCCTGCATTGAAACAAATGAGGGAGAGAACAGGTTAAATGATATATATGTATATATATATTATACATATACACATATACATATACATATACACATACACATACACACACACACATATATATATATGATAGGGTATTATGGTTATCCAAAGAGTCCAGATGAAGGTTGCCTAGTTGAGTGTATGCGGGGGTGGGGCTGGGCGGGGCTGGGGGTGGAGGGGATTGTATACCAATGGGGGAATTTTTCTTTTACTTTTCAAAGAGAAAAGCAAACTGGGGCGGGGCGGGAAGAAAAGTGCAACAGTGAATGAATGGAAATCCAAAATCTCTGTAAATGTTCATTAAAATTAATAAAATTTTAAGTTTAGAAAAAAAAAGAAAAGTAAAGTTTTGTCATTGTCAGACTAAGGTGAATGTTAAAAACTACAGCTCCCTAAGGAGGAAGCCATGAGGGGTTCCTAAATGCCTTTGGATAATTTTATTTGTTTTGTTTTAATAAAATACAGTGTGCATGTTTAAGTGAGAGAATAGCTATCAGTACAGTAATAAAGCTGGATAGTGTCAGAACAGAGAACAAAAAGCACACACTGCCTCTAAATAAGCATGAGCTGTAACACAGCAAGGCACAAGGAGACTGTTGTTTTGGTTTTTTAAAAAATTTATTTCTGCTTGGTTTGCATACAGAATTCGTGCACATTGTGGGGGGGAGTTTCTTGTTGTTGCAATTTTCTTTAAATTTTACACTGGTTTATCTACTAAGGTTGTATACATTTTCCCTCATACCAGATCCCCCCCTCCACTTCCCCAACCTACCCTGCCTCCACCTATCAAAATGTGCAACCCCATGATTCCCCCCAATCCCCACCTATCTGCTCCCCCATTACATCCTCATACACGTTTTCCTAGTCATCTCTGTATACGTTTTTGTTATACGCCTCTCCCTAGAAATCACTAATTCACTTCATCCAATAGCTATTCTCTTTCTTTAAGGCATAGGAATATAAAGTTCTAACTCTCCGGCCAGATTATCTTTTATCTGATATAAGCACTGTTGAATTAAACTGAGAACATTCACATCAGGCAAACTTAAATCTGTACATGTGCTTCTCCGAATCTACGCAGAGATTTAAGAGGTTAACACCCGTGTGAAATCATGAGGATGATGGCATCAGTGAACAAGGTCAGGTTCGGAGAGTTTATCAAAGAGATTGGCAAACTGGGCCATATTTACTGGGCAGCTTCCAACTTTGGCCTGCTGTTAATCAAATCCTTTGGCTGGAGCCTCACGCTCCACCCCCTCCTAGCCTCTCCTAGTCTGGGGAGCAACACAGCTACTTGTAGGCCCGAGTCAGGAGGAGGAGCTGTACACAGGCGCATGTTGGACAAGTCACACAGACCTCAGGCTCCTTTCCCGTGAACACTTGTTAAGCTTGTTAGAAAAAAAGTTGAAATTGACTGAAAACAAAAAGGCATAAAATTAAAATCAAACTAATTTTTATTAAGTTCTCTTTGTTAAAACGTATAAAAGATAGTTGATGGTGGTGGTGGTGGTGGTTGTTACGTGCCGTCGAGTCCCTTGCGACTCATAGCGACCCTATGTACAACAGCCCTAAACCCTGCTCTGTTCTGAGCCAATCGCACTGTCTCTGATTCTCCCATCCCGATTACCCCAGTCACTGAATCAGTACTCCACAATAAGGGATATAGCTTTCACTTTTACTATAGCATGCTGGTCTGTCTGATACTTCTCTAAATCTGAACATTCAGATTAAGACAGGCTAGGAAGAAGGATTGACCATCCATTTCTGAAATAGTGCGCCTCTGAAAACCCTATGTATTGATGGTGGTATAGCAAGTTAATTACTGATGAATTCCGGAAGAATGATGATTTCGTTTCTAGGGAGTTGTATTGCTAACCCACAGGCCAAGCTTCCTTGGCAACTGTAAAGGAAAAAATAGGTGTCTTCTCGTGAGATATATAGCTTTGGAAAGCTGCTAGAAGGTCAGTTATGAGTGGGTTCCGACTCAGAGACAATGATACTGAGTTTGAGTTTTGAGGATTCTTTGCTCAGCAAGTCCATGAAGGAGAATCCAGTGTGGTACAAGGGGAGGATTGTCCATCATGTCAGGTTACCTGATTCCATCCTAGTTTTGCCATTTATTATGGCTATAATCTCTGAAAAGTACTTAAGAATTCTTTCTAAGCTCATTCTTAGTTCCTCTTTTGTGACATTGGCGTAATTCTTTTGAAACAGATGATATGAGGCTGAAACGAGGTGTCGTATGTAAAGAGGTATGAATTATGGTATCTCAAGTTAAAAAGAGTGGCTTCTGGCTTTTCCTTCCTTATTTACTTGCTAAAACAATGTGGCTGCATTTCATTCAGATCACATAAATTAAATGTAATCTGGAGAAATTTATGTGACCTCCAAATCTCTAATGTAAAACAGAGTAATTTCTGGTAAAAAGTCGCACTGATTTCCAAGATAAAGTGATAACAGTTATTAGTTGTTAGACAGTCTCTGCAAGACTAGCATTTGAGACTTAAAATAATTTTTTTCTTCATTATGTAACAAATAGAAAACTTTTCATTTTTGATTGCTTGTTCATTTCCTTTGCCATCAGAGAAGTTTGGTAGAATGCTAATAATAGGAAGTCATTCATGTTATTTGTGGTCACAAAACACCTGAAATTGTAGACAGTATTATTCAGTGAATGAATTATATAAAAATTAATATCAAAGAGTTAAGACATTTGTTCAAATAAAAGATAATAGTAGGCATGACCTCCCCCAACTCCAAAAGGGGAAAGAATTCTCCAACAATAGCACCAACATTCATCCCAGGCTACTTGCTTGTGAGGTCAGATTTCCTCTCCCACCTTTTCCATGCTGTGAACCTATCAATTCTGACATGACTCCCAGGACACGTTTCTCTGCTGAGTTTAATTCTTTGCAGTGGCCACACAGAATTTACAGACAATTCAGATTCAGGAGAGATTTAGGACCCAGTTTTTCAATGAGAATAGCTCTCTCCTCTGTGATGCCCAAAAGCAGGCCTCTTTTTGGCCTTTGGTCTCATGGCATTATCCTCTGCCTGCTTGAGAAAGTGTTGCCAAACTCTTGATAATCTTTTCTGTATCAAGTGTCCACAGAAGTACCCTACTCCATTAACCAAATTTAGGCCTAAACAATTTTAAACAGATTGGAAAATACAGCTCCCTGACAAATGCCCAAAGACACTCACTTTGCCACTAAGCTCACTCTCTCAAAGGCCCTCAGCTTTCTCTTTTTAGGTGTTATGGTCTGAAAAGCCCACAACAGTCTCTTGGCCTCAGGTCACACCATCTCTCTATCTTTCTGCGTCTCTTTGATGTGACACCTCTATCTCCTGGATCAAGAAATTTAAGCCTAGGGATTTCACTAAAGAACAAGCTACACTCTTGACTCCTCTTTCTTTCTTTTTTTTTTTTATTTTATATTGATTTGCATACAAAATTTGTATACATTGTGTTTATATATATCGTGTTTCACACATTCTTTAATTCACATTGTGTTTCATACTATCATTCTCATATATTGCAGTTTTACACTTTTTTTTTACTATTATTATACTAGTTTATTTTCAAAATTCAAATACCTTGTTTTCCAGAACAGATTCTTCCAATTTCCCTCACACCCCTACCCATCAAATTGTATAAGCCCATGATTAATCCCCCGCCCCCTGCACATCCTACATTGCTTTTTTTAAGAACCAATCATCATTGATTTATGCCTACTATCACCCTGTCATTTGAGGTCTCTGCTGGATCTTTCCTAATTCCTTTACCCTTTCCCTTCACCCCCCAAATTCTACAACCCCATGATGCCTCCCTCTACCAACCCTCACATCCTCAGCCACTTCCCAGTCCTCCTCCCCTTCCTACTTTGGACTTTAAAAAAAATTATTTTTGTGTGTGTGTGTGTGTACCGTCAAATCAGATCTGACTGGTACAGAAGGAGACTGCCCCTCCTTCTCCAGCAGAGCATCTGGTGGAATCAAACGACGTACCTCAGGGATTACAGTGCAGTTTCTTGCCTCCAGGTCACCAGAGCTCCCTCTCCTTTGGACTTTTAAACACATCTTACTAGTTACCCTTCTATTTTTACAACAATGATCTTCTGCACTATTTGTCCTATTGAGTCAGTCAGCATAAAGGTTCATTCAGCGTAATGGTCTCTAGCTTCTCCCGTGTTATATTGTATTTTTCAACTGACTCTTCTTACTCGATAACAATGAGATCCCCCTACCCTTTCCATCTCTAGGATGGTTCATTATAAGCCTGTTGAGATCACAAAACTGTCATCCAGTTACACTTTGGAGCAGTCCTTCATCAGGCTTTGAAGTCTGTGAATTTTAATGGGCAGAGACTGTCCATCTTTTCTCTTGTAGAGTAGCTGTTAGATCCACAGCACAACACACTTTGGGCTACTGAGCTACTCTCATTCTCATAGCTGGCCCTAGGAAGCATAAATCATAGGGAAGGAGGTTGCTTATCCTTCTCCTAAGAAGCTGCTGGTGGATTCAGTCCAGCAGAGATGAACCGCCTTGGGGTTAACAGCTCCGTTCCCAATGGACTGTGTCCCTTGAACGACAGTGGTTGTCATTTGACATCAGGTTGGAACCAACTAACTTACAGCTGACCCTCCAGTGGATTTTCAGAGGCTGTAAACTGCATTGGAAGAGATTGCCTAGCTTTTCCCAAAAAGAGCTGGTGGATTCGAACCACTTGTCTTTGGATCATCAGTGCAATTCCTTATCATTAAACCACCAGAGCTTCCTGCCAGAGCTAACCATGTGCTAAAAATCCCTCACATTTTGCATAATCCTATTCAGCCAGGTAGTTGAAATTACTAAAATCATGGCTGGAAAAAAGTCACATCACATTGATTGAATCACAGCATGAGATTCAGCATAAAGTCATCGAAGGACTAGAAGTGGCTTAGTGGGTAAGGATTTGTGCTGCTAACCCAAAGGTAGGCTTTTTAAATCCAGCAGCAGCTATGCAAGAGAAATATGAGCGATCTGCCCTGTGATTTGCAGACTGAGTTGTTTATGCAACAATAGCCCCCAGCAATAATGGTGGATATCATCAAACCACGTAAGTCCCTTCTCCAAAGCAAACAGTCTCAAATCATTACAACCATATAAATTTATTTCTTTCCTTAGTTTGTAACCATCCTCTGGAATAGGAAGTCAACAATACTGGAAGCAGAACTGTCTCTTAAAAGGTGACAATTTGGGGTCTGAGCCGAGCTGCTTAGCAGCTCAATACAGAGCTTGTTTCAAACTGTGCAGCTCTTCTCTGTGAGGTTTTCTAAATTGCAAGGCTGCCAAACGTTGCTCTGTGCTCTTCCCCAGCAATCTCTAAATCTGGCACTGACTTTCACAGTGACACTCTGCCAACTGCCTTCTGAGAGAGGATCAACGGAGGAGCTCTCTGCTCACCACAGCTGTGAAGAAAGGAATAGCACTCTCCCTGGGGGAGAGACAGGAGCCAGACACACCCCTGCCAACCTCTTTGAACTCCTGCTTCATCCAAGAAGCTGTCCATAAAGGGAGGAATGTGGTTTTCTCTAGAGTTTTTAGAGCAGACCTCAGCAGGCTGCAGTCAGGATAACTTAGGTGGAGCCCAGTTGAATACTCTCAGAAGGCAATCTGGAGAGTTTAAATTCACCTCAGTGTATGTTTAAAGTTATCTCTTGACATTCTTTTCTTTTTCTTTTTTAATGTCACAACATCAGTGTCCCTAAAGTTCCCTAAATAGTCCCAGAATATATGCACATCATTTCTTTGTTATCTTAACCGTCTTCTTGGCCATTAAGAAGGCCTGGTGATGCAATGCTTATATCAGTAGTTGCTCACTGAAAGATTAGCATTTTGAACTCACAAACACTGAAGGAGACAAAGATGTGATAATTTACTTTTGCATAGTTTTAAGGTCTCAGAAACCCTCTGACCCATACTTTGTCCTGTACTTTGTACCCATCCTTTGGTCATTGTAAGTTAAGCAACTTCAGTGAGTTAGGATAATCACGTACTACCAATTAATATGGAAGATCTTTCATTGAATATTATGAAAAGAAATTTTGAAGTGTGGATTTTAACCCTGGTTATAATTTATGTTGGAGACCATTATTCCTGCAGTGTTATTGAAAATCATATTCTTGGTCTTATGTAAACTTAAAAATGCTAATTTTTAAAGAACTAACAGTTAAAATAACTTTCATTCCTAAAACTAATCTTATTATTATTACTTGAAATGTGACTTATTCTCCACAAATATTAAATCCCATTCAGAATTCAAGAGCTTAAATAATAAATATTTGAAGTGCCTGCAGTCTTAATTACAAAGCAAGAAGACATCAACGCTATTGTCTGACTTTGTAAAGATGCTATTTGACACAGAAATCCAAAGACTTTCAGAATGAGATGGCCAGATCTAGATGCTCTTTGGTTTTGTGTTGACATTTTTTATGCTTCCTTTTTGTCTAAGGATTGTGACCTTATAGGGTTGATTTTAAAATGAATAATAAATACATACATACATACATACAAACATAAATACATAAATAAAATTATTCTTTATCAGGAGAACTCACATTGATTCTCCAAGAATAAAACTCTTTTTGTTTGCCTGACAGAAAATTCAATTAATTATCAAAATGTTCCAAATAGCCACGAACAGATTTTCTAAGTATTGTCTTATCTGAGGCATCATTTCTGTGAAAAGGAATATGTAGTGTGAAATCTAGTCTAATCTGTCTTCTTAACAGTATTGGAAACTTATTTAAGAGTAATTCATCTAGATTACCCCTATGCAGTTTAAAAACTTAAAAAAAAAAAAAGTCAAATGAGACCATCTGAATCAAATATAATTTCTTCTTCAAATCTATCTGAATTAGAGGTATCAGAGGCTCTAAAAGTGTCATAAAGTTTAAAAGTTAAATTATGACATTTATATGGCTATTAAAATGGTCTTGAATTTACTGGAGAATTTTTATGCTTTTCTGTTTTATATTTCTTCTAAGCAGTATTGACTGATTCATCAGGTTAATACCAGTCTCCAGTGTAGAAATGTCCTTAATCCATTGTCATATTTGGTAGGGCAAGGTATTGATTTAGTGTGGGGTGTGTGTGTGTGTGTGTGTGTGTGTACGCATGCCTATGTGTACTGAAAAGGTACGATTTATTTTATAACTCCTTTAAGCAAAGAAAATCTTGAAGGAGATTTAAAAAAAAAAACCCAACAGGATAGGATTGAAAGAAACTTACAGAAGCTGCTTTTTCATATTTCCTTGTCAGCCAGAAATATCCTTGACAGCTATGCTTTGAAGGCCTGAAAATAGATTGTGGTTAGCAAGGACCAGTTAAATGAATGTTTGGTATTACTAAGTGTCACGTTTCTTATTGTGTGTATACTAGTGTTTAGAAGTAGATTTGAAGAGAAAAATCTTGATGTGACAAGCTCCCAGAAGTCAATATTTCTAACGTATTATTTATCTTCCCTTATAAATGTGCTTCTTTAAGAGTTGCTTCAGGGCACAAATAGAAAATGAGCCTATACCTATTTTTCTGTGATTGATTCTTTGGATTTTTTTTTCTCCTAAAAGAAGATGTGCTTTCTTAGTGTTTCCTTGGTATTTCTGTAGAACAGAAAGATGATGATCTTGCAAACACTAAAATCATTAGCATTTTTATTGTAACTAGCTCTGTTAGCATACTCTGTAGGGAGTTGCACTACTAAAAGATGGCCAATTGGAATCCAACTGCAGCTCCTCAGGAGATAGATAAGCAGTCTCCTCCTATGCTACTCACAGTCTCTGCAAACTCACTAGAAGGTCAGCTATGAGTACACTACCACTCCAGTATTTGAGTCACTTTATAACCTCTAGGTATGACTTCTTAATATGAAAGGTTGAGCCTGAAAGCATTCAGCAAGACTTTGTCCTTGCAGTATCTTCTTCATAGGGAGGATCTGGTTATGTAATCACAAATATTTATCCAGTTTTTCAGGAAAAGGCGATCATTGATTTCACTAGGTTTATAAAAAGTATGAAGAGCATGGTGTCAATTTAAGGACTAAGGTGCAACTGATTCAAGGCAGGGTCTTTTCAGTCACTATGCATTTGGTAGCTGGGCAATGAATAACAGAAGATTGATGCCTTTGAGTTGTGATGTTGGATTAGAGTACTGTCAATGTACTGTCAAGGAACAAACAGATAATATTTTGGAGCAAGTATAGATAGAGTGCTTTTAAGAAGAAGGATGGTGGAGCTTCATCTAAGATACTTTCGGTATGTTTTTAGGGGTGGCTATTCTTTGGAAAGGAACATCACGTTTTGAAAGGGGAGAGAGTTAAAGAGAGGGAGAAAACTCTTCAATGATATGGACACAGTGACTGTAGCAGTAGTTTCAACTGTGTCAGAAATTATGAGAATGCAAGGATAGAACAGGGTTCAGACCTGTTGCTATGAATTATACTTAACTCAGTGGTTGTTGTTGTTCTTAAGTGTTCTTAAGTTGCAGGCGACTCATAGCAACACTATAAAGGAAGAGTCCTCGACACTTGGGTGCCTCTCATCCTCTCTCCAGGTTCATAGGATTTCCAGAGGCAAGCTATTATGGAAGTGGACAACTCAGTGGTGCTTAACAAAAAAATAATAACATACTTTTTTATTATTTTCTTTATTTATTTTAATAAAAGTTTGCAAGGATTTTGGATTTCCATTCATTCATTGTTGCACACTTTCCTCCTGGCCCCTCCAGTCCACTTTTCTCTTTGAAAAGTTAAAAAAAAAATAATTCTTTCATTGTTATACAACCCCACACCCAGTCAACTCCACTATGCAGCTTTCATTCTGGATTCTTGTCATGACAATAATTCCTAATAATCTGTTCCTCCTAAACAATTCTGTCCTTCATCTGTTTCAATGCAGTATACATTATTTATCCCCTCTTAGTTCCTCCCCAACTCCGATGTCAGTACAACTTTATAACAGTGGCACTATGCAGTATTTGTCCTTTTGTGACAGAGATAGTTCACTCAGCATAATTTCCTCCAGCGCCACCCATTTTGTATAATATATCATGAGTTCCTTGTTTTTCAATGCTGAATAGTATTCCATTATGTGAATAGACCACAGCTTCTCTATCCATTCTTTTGTTGATGGGCACTTGGGTTGTTTCCAGCTCTTTGCTGTTGTGAACAAAGCCTCAGTAAACATGGGTAAGCATATATCTGCTTGGGTTGCAGTTCTGTTTTCTTTAGGGTATAGTCACAGTAGTGGAATTCCTGGGTCAAATGGTATTTCTAGTTCCAACATTTTGAGAAAGTGCCATACTGCCTTCCATGGTGGTTACACCATTTTACATTCCCACTAATAATAACATACTTTTACTGAACTAGCCCTGATGGTATAGTGGGCTACCTATTGAACTACTAGCCAAAAGACTGTTGATACCATTGAGTCAGAACCAGCCCATAGCTGACCCTCACATAGGTTTCCGGAGGCAGTCAGTTGCATGGGAGGAGAGTCCCTATCCTTCTCCCACGCAGCAGCTGGTGGCCTCAAACGAAGCGCCTTTGGGATTGCAGCGCAGCTTCCCACCACTAGGCCTACAGAGCTCCCTAGCCAAAAGACTAGTGGTTTGAAACTATCAGCCAGTCTGCAGAAGAAAAATATTCAGTTTATTTCTGTTTAAGATTTATAGCCTTAGAACCATGAGTCAGAACTGACTCTTGTACAGTGGGTTTGGTCTTGCTTTGGTACTTGTACTAAAGTGTTTAAAAGTAGAATTTAAGAACTTATTTTGGTGAAGTTTAACAGGATACTCGGTCTTTCTCAAGGAAATACTGGATTTAGAAATACTAGAATCATAAATTAAAAGAGACTGAAGAGAACTCTGAATCCATTTATACTCTCCTTTATAGTAGTTACATCTCCAGTAATGGAACATGAGATGGAGAAATGGATGTAAACAAAGCTCTCATTAGTGACTTAATTGACCCAGAATTCAGTGGTGGTGACTTAACTCAATGTCACCTTCCAAATTCTGCAATTTGGGAAAGAAGCTGCTAATAACCATTGAATGGGCGAGAAAACAAGGAGGAAGCTTTTAAACAGCTTAATATATTCCATTTTGTTCTGCTTTTTTGGCCAGTATATCTGCTGTGTACATCTCACATCAAAATGGTGATGGAATATTTTCTATCAGTCCTTCTTTCAAAAGTAAACATCATTTGCATGTTTACCAGGGAAGTTTCTAGAATGATGCTTCAGTAAAATAGAAGAAATTAAGCATGATACATGCTTTTTAAAAATTCTTTTTGTTAATTGGTATATAGGTGAACAGAACATTTTCCATTTCTGTAGGCTTCATCTGTATAGTTTAGTGACATTAATTATGTACATCATATTGTTCAGCCCTCACCTCTATGCTCTTATTAACCCAATAAAACAGATTACCAAGAAGATGAAAAGAAATACAAGAGTGTAAATCAGGAAATCAAAGTTTTAGTAAAATTCTCTTGCCAACTCTATGTATGACAAGTAGCAAATTATGAAGATGACTTCCAAAAGATTCTGAGGAGCTTAATGACCACAGAAAGTGGAAAGAAGCATGGATTTTATGGATTGATATAGTTCCTAAAGCAATGGGGTTAAGTGTGTTGGAGTCAGTGTGACTGGCTCAGGACAGGGCATGGTTTAGAGCTACTGTACATAGGGTCACTATAGGTCGCAGGAGACTCAATGGCACATAACAACAACAACATAATATATATAATAATATATATTAAAATAGTAGAATATATATCTGATTTTAGTGAGTTTTCTAGTCAGCGGTTCATATTTATTGGTTTAAAAGCTAATAAAGGAATTATTCTTCAACACTTTTGTGCAATGTATTTGTTCTTTAGTAAATGAATATTTACAGAGCTTGGCTTTATTAAATGATTTTGTTTTTCCAAGACAATAACCAAAAATAGAACTGTGTGTTTTTGTTTTTTCTTTTATTTCATTTTGGTTTGTTTTTACAAAAGATATATAGCCCTGATGAGAAAAAAAAGGCTCCCAAAAGATTTCTTACCTAAGATAAAAGGAAAATTTCTAATCTATTCCAGTAAAAAAAATCAAAGAGTAATGTCATTTTTCATGATGCTTAAAGGTGTCAAGGTGTTATGAAGATTATGCTGTGCCAAAGAGTAAATCTTCCAAAAAAGACACACATATTGTTTACAGCAGTGGAAATAAATCTGCCTTCTGGCTAGAATTATTAGTATTGAGCCAGATAAAACTACCCTAATAGCTGAGGTGTTCCTGGCACTCTCCTTTATAGATTATGTTGTTGATGTTATGTGCCAATGAGTTACTTCTGACTCATAGTGACCCTGTGAAAAATAGAATGAAATAAATTGTTGCAAGCTATAATATTCCTTAGCTTAGAGCAAAGTCCAATTACACATATTTGCATGTAAAAGTAAACAAAATGGAAATTTGATCTTATAAGCAGTGCAATAATAATCCATTTTGCACTATTATTGCCAATATAGACCATATCTAGTTATCATCAAAACAAGTGTTGGTAGCACAGTAGTTAAAGTGGGAGGCTGCTAACGGAAAGATTGAGGGTTTGAACTCATTGGTCACTGTGTGAGAAAATAATATCACCTTCTGCTTCCAGAAAGATTTCAGTCTTTGAAATTCTATTGGCCGGTTCTGTTTTGTCTTCTCTCACTAAGATTGGCTTTGATACATGGTTAGTCATCATCTAAGAAGAAAATTAATGTTTGTCCTTTTTCCACTACAGGTTCAGGATGCATTTAGATGCCGTTTGAGAAATTGTCAGGATCCAATCAATGCTGATTCTTCAAGTTCTTTTCCCAATGGGCATGCTCAAATAATGGTGAGCTTTTACTTTCAATTAATTGTTAATTAAGTTATTATTTCCCAAGGGAATAAATAAATATGTTATTAACAAAATAATACCCAAGCCCATTTTTTTAGCAACTTTGGCTGTAGTTTATGAACAGACTTAGAAATCTCTTGCTTGGAATCCAGAATCTGATATGGGCCCTCTGGGACATTAAGTGTTGGAGGTCCTATGTAACATAGCACAGTAATTCATCCTTGTAGAGAATTAAGGATAACAATTTATCTAGAGAGTCATATTTGTGTTTTATTTCTCAAAAGCCTATACATCAGAACTGTTTAAGCAGAAATTCTCAGCTTTAGTTGCACATTAGAATTATCAGAAGAGCTAATTAAGTAAGAATATCTGGGGCTGAAGCCTAGCTATTAGTGTATCAGCATTTGCAATGTACAGTCCAAGATGGAAACCACTGCTCTAAAGTATAAGGGATACTCACCCTTCCAGTGAAAGGCAGGTCATTGTGTATGGGCTCTGACTATTGCTCTACTACTAAGTATTTACTTCAGTGATATAACTTACAAATTGGGTGAGATTTAAGTTGCTTGCCACTGAAAGTTGCAGAATTTTTTATTAGATAACTTACTCATTTTTTGGATTATGAAACAAAAACAGCCTAAATGATACATAAGACAAGAAAAGGAAAATCACTTCCTTGTTAATGACCAAAAAAAAAAATCAAGCAAAAATATCTCTTAAAGCTATAAAAAAAACCACCTGTGACTAATTTTGTAATTGTTGTTGTTATATGCTATTGTGTCAACTACAACTCACAGGACCCTGTACACAATAGCTCAGAGCCCTGCTCTCTCCTGAACAAATCTCACTGTCTCAGACCACTTACCCCTAAGGGTTAATTTAATTATTTTAAAATAATCCTCTTGTTTAAAACAAAATTTGAAAAGAATAATATAACTGAACTCTTGCTGGTTCTAGGGTTTTGCATTCTTAATATTATTTAATTGATTAATGTTAATACTTAAGAAATATGGAGAACAACCAACCACTTGGCCAACTGACTGGAAGAGATCTATATTTGTTCCCATTCCAAAGAAAGGTGACCCAACTGAGTGTGGAAACTACAGAACAGTGTCATTGATTTCACATGCGAGCAAGATTCTACTGAAGATCATCCAAAAACGATTAGAACAGCACATCAACAGAGAACTGCCGGAAGTCCAGGCTGGGTTTAGAAGGGGTTGTGGTACTAGGGATATTGTTGCTGATGTTAGATGGATCTTGGCTGAAAGCAGAGAATACCAGAAGAATGTCTATCTGTGTTTCATTGATTATGCAAAGGCATTTGACTGTGTGGATGATAATAAACTGTGGCTGACTCTGAGAAGAATGGGAATCCCAGAACATTTAATTGTGCTAATGCGAAACCTATACTTGGACCAGGAGACAGTAGTCAGAACAGAGCAGGGTAACACTGCATGGTTCAAAATTGGGAAGGGTGTGCGCCAGGGATGCACCCTGTCTCCATACCTTTTCAACATGTATGCAGAGCAGATTATCCGAGAGGCTGGGCTCTATGGGGAGAACTGTGGCATCAGGATTGGTGGAAGATCTATCAACAATCTGCGTTATGCAGATGACACAACCCTGCTTGCTGAAACTGAGGAGGACCTCATGCACTTGCTGCGAAGAGTCAAGGACTGCAGCCTTCAGTATGGACTGAGGCTCAATGTCAAGAAGACAAAGACTCTCACCACTGGACCAATTGGCAGCGTCAGGATGGATGACGAAGAGATTGAGAGTGTTCACAGCTTCAGTTTGCTCGGCTCCACAGTTAACACTCTTGGCACCAGCAGTCAGGAAATCAAAAAGCGTATCACGATGGGAAAGTCTGCTGTTAGGGACCTCTCTAAAATACTCAGAAGCAACAGTGTCTCTCTGGAGACTAAGGTGCGCCTGATACAGGCCATGGTCTTTGCAATCGCTTGTTATGCATCAGAGAGTGGGACAATGACTAGGGAGGACAGAAAGAGAGTGGATGCTTTTGAGCTGTGGTGCTGGAGAAGAGTACTGAATGTACCATGGACTGCCAGTAAAAGAAACAGATTCATCTTGGAGAGGATTAAACCAAGCTACTCCTTGGAGGCAAGGATTCTGGGGCTTCGTCTGACATACTTTGCACATGTTGCCAGGAGGGACGGGTCCTTGGAGAGGGACATCATGCTTGGGAGGGTGGAGGGACGGCGCAGGAGGGGAAGACCCTCTATGAGATGGATTGACTCGGTGACTGGGGTAATTGGGATGGGTGTGTCAGAGGTAGTGTGGTTGGCGCAGGATAGAGCAGGATTTAGGGCTGTTGTTTATAGGGTCGCTATGAGTCGGAAACGACTCGACGGCACATAACAACAACAACAATGTTAATACTACCTAACCAGACTAACATTATTTAAATTATTCAAGTGTTATTTAAATAATTCAAGTAATAATCAGGGTTTGGTGTTGGGGTTTGTGTTTTTGGGTTTTTTTTTTGCTTGTTTTTTTATTTCTAAACTTGAAAGCCAAAGGTGATTGAAAATGTATAATTTGGAAGTTTTAGTTTGACTAATTAGGGTTTTATAGAGCTGTGCTATACAGTAATAAATGAAAAACCATGTATTCCAATGAAATGTTTCAAATAAAACAAAGTACATAAAAGACATTTCTTTAAGTATTCTCATAACATTACAAATTTTAATTATCTTATTATGGCTTAGGGAATACCCTTAAAATTTTATTTTCTTTTTTTATGCTTGGTTATCAGTGTCCTGACTAAAGACAACTGTGAGCATATCACCTTATTAAAATTGGATTCTGTTTCCATCTGTTCAACATTTTGCCTCTAGGAAATCATCTTGGGAAAAAATACGATTATTGTTTGAGAAAATTTCTTTGTACAAAGCAATAAACTCCTTTGCCTACTCACATATGTGTAAATTTAAGATTATCTGGTTGGTAAAGTCATTTGAGATCTTCATTAAATGATGGTTCTCTGTCTTATTATTCTTGTTACAGACAGACTTTGAAAAGGATGTAGACATTGCTTGTCGATCAGGTAAGAATATTTGAATTTTGAAAATATAGCCATTAGCAATGTTAAATCATTTGTAAAGATTTTCATTTTAAAGAAAATGCTCTGATTTTCACATCGTATATTCATGTGAAAAGATAAATAGAATCAATTAGGAACATTTATAAATATAGAAGTGTGTGTGTGTGTGTGTGTATGTGTGTGTGTGTGTGTAAAGAGAAGGTAATTTGAGCAAAAGAAATTGAGAAAGACAGACATTCAGAAATGATTAAGTAGGAGTACGTTAATAGCAGTAATGCACTGACTTGAAGAGGAAAGACTTGCATCCCACAGATTTTGGCTGTTGAGCAAATTGTAGTTAATTTAGCCACTCTGGCTCAGTTTTATTGTGTATAGAATATGAATTGTTGCAAGGATGAAATGTGTATATGTGAGTGTATGTGTATATTTGTATATATTATTGTTATTATACTGTGAAAGGGGAATGGAGAGTTTATACACATAGCTTGCCTTTGAGTGCTCCTGTCGCTCATGGTAGCTCATCAGCCCGAGGCTAAGCCTTCACCAGAGCAGATGGCTCATGAGTTTTAAAACAGACTACATGTTTCATTTTTGGTTCATTCCAGTTGTTATAAAATTTCTCCTTTAAGTTAGGGGAAAATAAATCTTATTTTTATTTTTACTTACTGGTCTAAGTGCTGCCTTCTACTATAGAGGGTGTCCACTTTATATTTCAAACCCCATGAATGCTAAAAGAATAAACAGATATGTCTTGGAGAACGTGGAGCCAGAGTGCTCCTTGGAGGGAAAGACAATAAAGCTTTGTCTCTCATGTTTTGGGTATGTTGCTAGGAGAAGCTATTCCTTGGAGAGGGGCATCATGCCTGGAAAAGTGGAGGGATGGTGAGGGAGAAGAAGACCCTCACCCAGGTGGGTTGACACAGTGAGTGCAGCAATGGGCTCAAGTGTGTTAGAGATTGTGAGGATGGCAGAGGACAGGACACAGTTCAGATCTGTTGTTCATAAGACCGTTCAGAGTTTTACTCAACCCAGAGGCACCTAACAATAACAACACTTAATATTTAAGAAGAAAATTCTCCAACTATCTGAAAGCAATTATCATATAACCCAATCAATTTATTTTTTTTTAACTCTAGAAAAAGCAAATTATGTTTCACCATTCATTCCTTATCCTTCTAGGGACAGTGCCCCAGGTAGTCTTCAATTTACTGATGATTATAAACTATGATGTCCAACATGTACACATTTATCCAGCATCTTTCTGGTTAGTAAGGCCCAACATTCATCCAATTGGAGCCTTATATTAGTATTATTTATCTTTGTATCTGATTTCATGATAGTAGTGACAATCTAGTTTTCATTAACCTGCTGGTCAACTGTTTAAAAAAAATAACCTATGTTATAGGAGCTTTCAGGGCTTTCTTTACCAAAGATATTAGATATTTTCTGGTTTTAAGACAAACTTAGCCTGGCTTTATCTGTATTTACTATTATCTTACTTGTTCAAACTTCATATTCCATTTCTTTAAGATCTATTTGTCATTGAAATTCGATAACTGTAGCTTCTAAGTCTTCATTCAAATAAGCAATAAACCAGTTGAATGATATGAAACCTAGTATGCAACCTTCCTATATCAAATAAAGTTCTCCTAACTCTGCTTTGTGAGAATCCCATTAAGAGTAGTTTTCAGATGCAAAGCATAGCTATTAAAATTCTATGAAGGGTTTCATGGCACAATTTTTTTCTCCTAATCACAAGGATATGAGAGACTAATCTCATATTTTCATTCCTAAATTAAATCACAATACCGTTTGCAGAGTATGATCATAGCAATAGAAAAATTGTCATGATTTGGTGCCCATTATGCATCTCATAGAGTTAGAAGTTGCCCTTTCCTATTCATCAAGCAAAATATTGCCAAGCCACAGCTTCACCAGTGTTTGTTTTTCAGAAAGTAGCACTTCACTTTCTGAAAATTGGTAAAATGTTTATCCAAGCATTATGTGTTTTTCTCAACTGTGCTGCAAGGTTCAGAATATTTCCAGGAATAGTACGGAGATAATTTAAGTTGACGCATATCATGGTGACTAGAACTTGCTGGGAGCTCTGATAGCCTAGTGGGTAAGGAGTTGCACTCCATCAGAGAACAATGGACAATCTCCTTTGCTTTTTTGTGTGTGATAATTACTTTTTTTATTCATTTCAATGAACATTTACAAAGATATTGGATTTCCATTAATTCATTGTTGTGCTTTTCTCCCCACCACCAGTTCACTCTTCTCCTTGAAAAGCAAAAGCCAAACTCTTTCATTGGTATACAATCCTCCCGCACAGCCCCCACCCTCATCCCGAGTATACTCCACTCTGTAACCCTCATTCCAGAGTCTTATGATAATCATAATGCCCTAAAATATATTACTTTTAAACTGTTCCCTCCCTCATCAGCTTCAATGCAGTATACATAATTTATCCAGTTTTTCTCAGTCTTACCCCAACCCTGATGTCAGGCTCATTCTACAACAGTGGCACCATACAGTATATTCACACAATGGAATACTGTGATGCATTGAAAAACAAGGAACTCATGCAATATTATTCAAAATGGGTGACCCTGGAGGACGTTATGCTGAGTGAAGTATCTGAGTCACAAAAAGACAAATACTGTATGGTGTCTCCTGTGCTTTTTAGAGCCTCTGGAAACCTTTTGGAGAAGCAGTTAGGACTCAGTTCTGACTTGACAGGAATGAGTTGTTTGGCTACTTTGTTTTTGTTTGTACAGACTTGACTTGTTACTGGATAAAATTATTGTGCTCCTGCTTCATCTCTTTTTAGAACTTGTCAAACATCACTGGTCATGACTCCATGTTCCATATATTTCCAGGGGTAGCACGGAAGTTGCCTGAGCCAGAGATTTACATAAAATGATCAGTCATTTAATTCACGTTCTTTCACCTGAAATGCTTTCAGCCCTCTTCTGCTGTCTTTACAATCTTCTTGGTAAATAGAAAGCAAAATAGGAACAGATAGTTCTGCCTTTTCTATTAAGCGAGTCATTGTCAAATCATGGTCCCTAGACCAGTAATATTAAGCATCACCCGAGAGCTTGTTAGAAAAGCAAATTTTCAGCTCCTACCAGAAATCTACTGGATAAGACAAAAACTGTGTGGAGTATAGCAAGAAATAATAATCAGTCATTTTATAAACTGTCAGATTATTTTGATGCTTATGAAAACTTGACACCTATTGTGTTAAGTAAGCAATCCTATCTACCTGTGGTCTCATCCCTTCAAGATAATATACTCTTCTTTTGTTAAATCATAATTTTACATATCTTCATTTTATCCTGAGATTTAAGGTTCTGAAGACATGCCAGTGCCATTATTTTATTGCTTTTTGTTTACATTTTTGTCTGTGCCATTTTTTTAGCTGAGCTTACAAGGAGCTTGCTTCTGACTTTTTCTGAAGAGTGCTATGCGGGATAAAGTATAACCGATCTGAAAATCTTCATTCATAGACCCTGACACTTTCCCTTTATTACATTGGATCTCACTTTTCCAGAGAGTGGAATATACGTCTGATTATGAACACTCTTCAGAAGTTATGTTCTTTCTGTTTGCTTTTTTAAAAAAAAATTTCACAACTTGATTAATTTCTTTTAAAAATATGACTGCTTTATCATCATGTCTGTGCATATAAGTGGCATAGTTTTATTTATGTTGAACTAAGCTAAATGTTAATGAAAATTGTGAACTCTTGTTGAGTGGCTTCTTTTATGTTTAATCTGGTTTGTATTTACTTTTGGTTTTCTCATTACACAGTGTGTGTGCACTTGTAATACTTTTTGCCAAATCACAATATTTCAGGCTGAAAACAGAAATGAAATTTCAGAGGTTCCTGCAATGTCTTCTGTTTAAATGCCATTGGCTATTTTAATACCCCTCCAGGACATTAAGCATACAAATCGATCTTTTTAAAATTCCTTTTTTTCTATGTTAGATTAAAGATAATAAATATTTGAACCTATCATCTGCCCTTGACCATAAGAACTTCAACAGATAAATGCTCATTAATTTTCAAGATACATAATGTTTGGAGGGATATCTGACATAATGCGATTACATTCTCATTGAACTTTCAAGTATGTTAATAAATAGAACTTCTAGAACACTTTAGGTGAAAAGCCTTTAAGAAAAACTTAAATTCATATGAATATATCCAAAGTTTGTAACTCTTTTAATTAAGTTGATCTCATTAAATCCACTTTTCTTTTAAAAAGTTATACATAATTATTTAAGAACAAAATACTAGTATTTTAGAAAGTCATAAGCCAATTTTCAGATGTTTTAACTAATATCTGTGAAAATATATGAGAGTAAATGAAGGTTGAGACACCTGGTCCCTGTTTTAGGCAGTGTGCAACTAAACAGATATGTATTTTTTTTAATATCATTTAAAAATTTATTAAGAAAATTTGTTGTAGGGATAGAGGAAGTAATATACAATAATAATAAAATAATCAGAATACGTTGGATTTTAAATGATTGTTTATATTCTTATTTACAGTTCTTCATAAGGATATTGGTCCTTGCCGAGCAGCCACAATAACAGGAACACTCTCGAGGATTTCTCTAAATGATGATGAGGAAGAAAAGGGAACAAATCCAGAAGGGCTAAGCTATTCAACTTTGCCTGGAAATGTCATTTCTAAAGTCATCATTCAGCAACCAACAGGTCTGCACATGCCCATGAGTATGAACGAGCTGAGCAATCAATGTTTAAAAAAGGAGAACACCGAGCTGCGGAGAACTGTGTACTTATGTACAGATGATAATTTGAGAGGGGCTGATATGGACATAGTCCATCCTCAAGAAAGAATGATGGAAAGTGACTATATTGTGATGCCCAGAAGTTCTGTAAATACCCAACCATCAATGAAAGAAGAAAGTAAAATGAATATTGGCATGGACACCTTGCCGCATGAAAGGCTATTGCACTACAAAGTTAATCCTGAGTTCAACATGAATCCCCCTGTAATAGACCAATTTAATATGAACTTAGAGCAGCATCTTGCACCCCAGGAACATATGCAGAATTTGCCCTTTGAGCCTCGCACAGCTGTGAAGAACTTCATGGCCTCTGAGTTGGATGATAATGCAGGACTTTCAAGGAGTGAAACTGGATCAACAATATCAATGAGTTCTCTAGAGGTGAGCAAGGAAGAATAAATTTTTCCTTGAGAACTGAAAATATATAGTGATTGATTGATATTACTATAACGTTGGGTGAGTAAATTCGCATTAGCTTTTATAGTGAATATATATCAACAGAATTTTAGATATGTTGAACTTAAGATTCTGGGTATAGGTTTGGGTGTTTTTCCCCCTATAAGAACGTAATTCATAAATCTCTTCCTTCAAGACCTTATAGGAACATTCTATAATTTAATGCAAAAAAAAAAAGTTCCTGGGTCGAATAGTTTGGCTAATTTTTTAACTTAATGATTGGTGACTTGAACCCACCCAGATGCACCATGAAAGAAATATCTGCTGATCTGCTTCCCTACAGACCGTTATTGATTGCCATTGAATCCAGCACAACTCATAGCAACCCTATGAACAAAAGACCTGAAGTCTTTATATAAATATCATCATTGATCACAGTTCATAGAGTTTCCAGTGGTATGTTGTTTAGGAAGTGGATTTCACTCCTGCTTCCAAATCTACCAACACAATCTTGTGGGACAATTATAATCAGTAACACATGGGTTTGTCATAATATCAATCTAGGAACAAAAGGCATTTTTATATTTAAAAGAGGTAACTACGATCCATAATTCTGTAATAGCAAAAACTGTTAAGGCATTAAGAACAAACTGAAGACTCTCTTATTGGAGCTCAGATAACAAATATACTCATTTTTAATAGCATTAAAAATCTGAAACTAAGATATTGAAATTTTGTGTGACAGTACCTTTTAAAAACAAAATTGGAATTTTTCTGAGTGCCATCATTTCATGGATTATAAACATCTTGGTTTTATAGCGGGTCAGTACCTTTCAAAATTAATTGTCTTGCCTTAAAAAATATGAGCTATTGCTTTTTCCTTCTAATTTTTCATTTTGGATCATTAGAAAAGTTGTAATCAATCATTGTATGAGTTTGAAAGCTGAGGTATAACCACATAACTCTACCAATCTAGTGGTGGGGATCTGAACTGCCTACTTGAAGGCCATGTTTTGGACGATGCACAGTCTCCCCTGTGTAATTTATTGCCTCTAAATCCCAATGTAGGATCAGCTGTGAGTGAATTTTGACTCAGTGGCCCGTAACAATCACAACAACAGAAGTAATAAAGGAAACTTCTGTCAACCTTCCTTTCTACCCCAAATGCAAAAAACCAGAAAGTAGCCAACAGCTATCAATATAACTCATATTATATTCTCATTATATTTATCAACTAAGACCTAAAGAATAGTCTAAGTTTTACTTATTATATAATCTGTTGCTGATGAGTATGGAAATATTTTCATTCTTCATCTTGAGTTTTTGCAGTAAATCCATCATTGACACATATAATATGGTCAATATTCAATGAAATATATCCATTCTTTTACACATATCAGCAATTTTTAAAATATATTACTGCATAAGCCACTTATTTAAAGCTACTGGAGTTGTTTGTCTTCACTTTAAATCAGAAGTTTACTTATGGTCTAATGATATGGTATAGTAATCCAAAATTGCCCAAGACTATTGCTTCTACTTTCTCCACCCTCCCTCAAAAATGGCATCCTTGTAACAGGTCAAAAGGAAGAGACATCCAGAGAAGCTAAAATGACTTGTTGAGCAGAGTAATTTCAAAGTTATCCCCAATTGGGTTAAAGAAATTCTAGACCAGATGGAAATGTACCAGTGTCTTCCTTTCCTACATTGTCTCTACTTTTTTCAAGCATGATGTCCTCTAAGGACTGGTCCTCCTGGCTAAGTGTTCAAAGTATGTGAGATGGAGCTTCAAAATCCTTGCTTTCAGAGAAAAGTTGTTTTTACTCTCTTCAGACTTCTTTGTTCTCTTGGTAGTCCATGGTATGTTCAATACTCTTCCCTACTCTACAACTCAAAAGCATCAATTCTTCTGTCATCCTTATTCATTCTCTGATGCATAACAAGTAGTTGTGAAGAACATAGGTGGATCAGGAACACCTTAATTTCTAGACTGACATCTTTGCCCTTCAATACTCTGGAAAGGTCCCTGACAGAAGACTTTCCTAAACCAATTTGTCCTTCAATTTCCTGGCTGCTTATTCTAAGAGTGTTGATTATGAATTCAAGCGAGTTGAAATTGTTGACAATCTCAAATTCTTTTCAATCTATTATGGTGCTACCAATTGGCCCAGTGATGGTAATCTTTGTTGTCTTGATGTTGAGCTTCAATCCATATTGAAGACTGCAGTCCTGACTTTCTGCAGCAGATGCTTCAGGTTTTCCTCAGTTTCAGCGAGCAAGGTTGTGTCTGCATAAAACAAGTTGTTTATGAGTCTTCCCTACAATTATAATGCCACAGTTATTCCTCCTCATAAAGCCCAGCCTCCCAAATGATCTGTTTCACATATAGATTGAAAAGGTACGGAGACGGGATGCATCCCTGATGCCCTTCTTCCCTGAAATGGCTGAAACAATAAGAGTTTAGCTCAGACAGAGAACAGCCCCTAAATGCAGTGAGGCGGTGTTCATTCCTAAGTGTTCTTACTCTGGTTAAGAACATTCTGTCATTTTATGTGAGTCTAAGAGTCATTTTTCCACTTGTAACTTGTATATCCCAGAGACTAGCTGACGTCCTACAAAAATAACCACATAAGCACTAACTCCATAGTATTTGTGCAAACTTGCAGAAGTTTTAAAAGAAATTTCAATAAACATGATAATATAACATCATAAGTGGTGACTATACAAGAGTTTTCTAAATAGAACGACTCTAATATGTGCAAAAGGGGCGTGAATGGAATTTCATTTAAAGATGTTGGTTGTTATAACCGTGTTATAAAATATGTAAGTTATTTACATTTTTCCATCTAAGAGCTTTAAAACCTTTCTGGATGTGGTATAGTATAGCCTTTGTGTGTATGAGTGATAGACTGTATTTATGAGGGTTGCAATGTTCAGTTTGTAATTTTCCCCCCAAATCAACATTTCCTTATAATCAGCCTATGTAGCTGTAATTCACCCAAAAGATCTGCATTTAAATGACTTAGAGATCACAAGGCTCATATCTTGAAAAGGAAAGAAATTCAAGATTCAGAATAAAATTATAACTTTTCATTTTCTTTCTTTAAGAGTTTAAGAGTTGATAATTGCTTTAGGTGGACCATTTTAGAAGAAAGCATGAAGAACATGTATAGGCGTGGGAATGAATAACAAAATTAGCATTTATATAGCATCTTTCATTAGTGGATCCTCAAATCACCTTAAAAACATGAATTCATTAATCTTCACAACATTTCTATGCAATAGATAAATTATTATGATCCTCAAAGTAAAGTCACTTTTTCAAGGTTATGGAAAAAGCACATAGTCTTTGTGCTGTGAATGCATACAACCAACAGATTTCAAGGATGAGGCTGTAGTCCTTGAAGAAAAAGCTGTGGTATGGCCTTCTCTTTGAATCAAATGCCAGATTGTCAAGTGGAGTCACCAGCACTGCTATAGTGTATCTGCTGTGTCAGCCACTGAGGGAACTGATACTTAAACAATAATTGGGAGGGGGGTAAGTAAAAACAGAGATATGATGTGTGGGGATCAAAATTGGCCAGGAGGTGTCTAATGTCTTAGAAAATATTATGAAGGTGGCATTTAGTGAATTTATTATTGACATGAAGCCTACGCAATATTAAAAAAAAGAAATTACTATTTTTTCCATCTGAGTGGGAAGGAAGGATGGAGCCACAAGCGAACCTAGTCTGGGAAGCCAGGCCAGCAAAGGATGGTGAGGTGCCTCATTATGCTTTCAAGGATATCTATAATGCAAAGATTCATGTTGATTCAGGAAGTTGCCTCCAGAGGTCTGAGCTTTCTTTCACAAAATGCCAACAGAATTCAGAGGAGAGGATAAGGTACCAGTTGTAGCATTCTGTTAG
The DNA here is from genome assembly GCF_000299155.1 of Elephantulus edwardii. Lineage (NCBI taxonomy): Eukaryota > Metazoa > Chordata > Mammalia > Macroscelidea > Macroscelididae > Elephantulus > Elephantulus edwardii. Next base: position 2,021,125 of record NW_006400008.1, read on the forward strand.
TTTCTTTTGAAACACATTATTCCTGAAGGAGAATGCAGGTGAAAAGAAAACCTCAAAAAAAACACCGAAAACAGGAGATGAAGGTATTCAAAAAAGGAAGCCAAAGATACTTGTTGAGTGGGTGGAAATGTGTGTTCAAATAAGGAAGAGGCAACAAAGAAATAGGGAGTCACCCCAACCTTGAAGGCAATGCCTACAGAAAAGGTTGCAGCCTCCTGGGAGTTTGCTCACTTAACTCCCAATTACTGTGTGTGAAAAGTTGAATAAATTCATGAAGTTTCTTGGCATCAGAGCCTATCCAGATTTTCTCCCTGCTTAACATCTTTGTTCTTTCTTTTCTGTAAGGAGTTATCTTCCAAACTGAGCCATTCCCAGAATGGCTTGTTAAGCAATTCTGAAATTTTTACTCAGAGTTCTCCTAATTAGGAGATATTTGCAACATTAATATGATGGAATTTTTCACATTATAGTTACATCCCCAAAGTTCATGCTTTGTTTAAGAAAAATCAAGTTGTCATCAGCATATTTAGGTCATTCATCTTCTTTCTTGTATTGACGGAGTGTTTTTGCATGTTGCTGCTCTTAATAGCTTAGATACATATATGCTTGCTTTTCTACCATCTTGTCTTTTGGGTACAGTGCTTGTCTCTCAAATGCAGTACTAAAGCAGAGCTCCCAGATTAAGACAGTCTACGAAGAAGGATTGACCATTCACTTCTGAAATAACAGGGCTTGGGAAAACTGATGAACAGTATGCAAGACATGTAGATTTAGCTAGAATGCTAGAGACTGATACCTCATATGGGAAGACACCAAAATGAGGAGGAATCTTTGCAAACATCCACTAATAAATGTAATGTGGAACATTATGAATGTAGGAAAATTGGACATTGTTAAAACCAAAATGGAATACATAAAGATTGGCATACTAGGCATTAGTGAGTGGAGATGGATTGGCTTTGGTCAGTTTGAATCAGATAATCATATAATCTTCTTTGGTGGAAAAGAAAAAGTGAAGAAAAGTGTAGTTTCATTCATAGTAAAAACGACCACTTCTAGATCCATCCTGAAGTACAACATTATTAGTGACAATATAATATCCGTATGCATAAAAGGAAGATATGTCAATATAACTATCAAATATACACACCAACTCTAAGGCCAAAGAGGAAGAAATAGAAGACTTCTACAAACTTTTGCAATCTGAAATAGATTTAACATGCAACCAATACTCATTAATAATAATTGATGACTAGAATAAAAAACTGGAAATAGGGAAGAAGGACAAGAAGTCAGGAATTACAAAGTTGGTGACAGAAATGAGGCTGGGGATAGAATGACAGAACTATGTACAATCGATGATTTATCCATTGCAAATTCCTTCTATAAAAAAAACACAAACAGTAGTGGAATTGCTGGGTCAAATGATATCTGTATTTGCAACTTTTTGAGAAAGCACCACACCGCTTTCCACAGTGGTAGCACCATTTTACACTCCCACCAGCAGTGAGTAAGGGTTCCAGTTTCTCCACAACTTCACCAGCATTTGTTGTTTGCTGTCCTGTTACATTTGCTAGTCTTACTGGGGTGAGATGATATCTCATAGATGTTTCGATTTGCATCTCTCTTAGAGCTAGGGATTTTGAACATTTCTTCATGTGCTTGTTGGCCATCTGATGACATCCAAGCAGATATATGCACACCCATGTTTACCACGGCTTTGTTCACAATAGCAAGGAGTTAGAAACAACCTAAGTGTCCATCAACAAATGATAGAGAAGCTGTGGTATAGTCACACAATGGAATACTATGCTGCATTGAAAAACAAGGAAATCATGCAATATTATTAAAAATGGATGACCCTGGAGGACATTATGCTGAGTGAACTATCTCAGTCACAAAAGGACAAATACTACATGGTGCCACTGTTGTAGAATGAGGCTGACATCAGGGTGGGGGTAAGACTGAGAAAATCTAGATAAATTATGTTTACTGCATTGAAGCCGATGAGGGAGAGAATAGTTTAAAAGTAATATATTTTAGGGCATTATGATTATCGTAAGAGTCTGGAATGAAGGTTGAAGAGTAGAATATGCTCGGGGTGGGATGTGGGTGTGTGTGTGGGGGAATTGTATACCAATGAAGGAGGGTGGTTTGTTTTTTTTTTTTTGCTTTTCAAGGAGAAGAAGGAACTGGGGCTGGGGGTGGGGTGGACAGGGAGAAAAGTGCAACAATGAATGACTGGAAATCCAAAATCTCTGTAGATGTTCATTGAAATTAATATTAAAAAACAACAACAACAACAAAAAAAAACCAACCCACAAACAGCTACTACACACATGGGCCTCACTTGGTGGATTACACAGGGAATCAGACTGATTACATTTGTGTATAGAATCACTGGAGATTCACAATATCAACTGTCAAAACTATTCCAAGTGCTGAAGGTAGAACAGATCATTAACACTACTTATATACAAGTTGAAATTGTTGTTATTGTTAAGTGCCGTAGAGTCTCAGGCGACTCACAGCGACCCTATGAAGGAGAGTCCTCGACGCTTGGGTGCCTTTCATCCTCTCTCCAGGTTCATAAGGTTTCCAGAGGCAAGCTATTACAGAAATGGATACCACTCCTCCTTCCAAACTTGTTTTAATTGGAGAGCTCCACCCTTCTTTCTGTCTGCATTGGGTAATCAACCATTAACACATTTGATACATCAGTGTCTCAGTGTTCAGCCTAACAGCAACCACAAGTTACCACTCTACAGCAACTTGTGCACCAGGACTATACGACCTAGAGGAATGTCTGAACAAAAACAGTGAAAACCCTCAAATCTGCTGAACCTCAAGAAGCCAAAGTCCGGATTCAGCTGATATTAAATCTCCCAAGACCCTAGGTGGGGCACGACCTTTCAGTGTCTAACCAGCCCAGCATGCCCAAATGCTGGCAAACTCCTTGCCCCAGGCACCCAGTTCATCTGGCAAGTTCGCTCTGCCAACCGCCACGTGGGGCAAAAGGAACACAACATGTGCCCAGAGCCCTCCAACCTGCCATGCCTCAAGAAGCCAGAATCTGGAGTCTCTATCTGCATAGAAAGATAATTTTACCTCCTCTTTACCGAGTTAAATACCTCTTATTTCCTTCTCATCTTATTGCTATTACTTAGACTTCCAATACAATATTGAACAGGAAAGGTGATAGTGGGCATCCTTGCCTAGTTCCTGTTCTCAAGGGGAATGCCTTTAATCTCTCTCCATTGAGAACAATCTTGGCTCTAGGGTTTGTGTATATACTTTTTACTAAAAAGTTGAATAAATTCCCCTCTAATCCTATTTTGAGTGTTTTAATCAGGAAAGGGTGTTGAATTTTGTCAAAGGCCTTTTCTGCATCAATTCATAGGATCATGTGGTTCTTGTTCTTTGCTTTGGTAATGTGATAAATTATATTGATTGTTTTTCTTATGTTGAAGCATTCTTGCATACCTGTTATGAATCCCACTTGGTCATGGTGATTTTTTTTTTTAAATATATCGTTGGATTCTGTTGGCCAAGATTTTTTCAGGATTTTTGCATCAATATTCATAAAAGATATTGCCCTATAGTTTTCTATTTTGGCAGTGTCTTTACCTGGCTTTGTTATCAGGATATGTTTGCTTCATAGAATGAGTATAGGAGAATTCCATCTTTTTCTATTTTCTGAAATAGTTTATATAGAATTGGTGACAGATCTTCTCTGAATGTTTAATAAATTTCACTTGTAAAACCATCTTGTCCAGGAATGGAAAGAGGCCCCGAATAAGCAAAGGACTTCTTAAAAATAGAAACAAGATAAAAGACATCTTACTCACTAATTTCAAATCCTAGTACACTGCCATGGTGGTCAAGACAGCATGGTACTGGTCCAATGACAGACACATAGATCAATGGAATATAATTGAGAATCTAGAAATCACCCCATCTGCCTATGTCAACTGATTTTTGACAAGGATATGAAATCAGTTAAGTGGGGAAACTACAGCCTTTTCAACAAATGGTGCTGGCAGAATTGGAAAACTATCTGCAGAAAACTCAAGCAAGATCTACACCTCACTCCATACGCAAAACCAACTCAAAGTGAATCATGGACCTACTACTAAAACCAAGGACTATAAACTTCTTAAAGAAAAGCTTGGAAGAACTCTAGAAGTCCTAATCCAAAACATAAACAGTCTTCCAAGCATAGATGAATGGGACCTTCTAAGAATCAAATCCCTATGCACATTTAAAAACTTCTCCAACAGGGTAAAAAGAGAAGCCACAGACACAGAAAAAATATTTGGTAATGACATGTCAGATGAGGGGCTTATATATAGAATTTATAAAATATTTGAGTACCACAACAAGATAAAGGTAAATAACCCAATTGGAAAATGGGCACAGGATATGAACAGACACTTCAACAAAGAAAACATTTAGATGGCCAACAAATGCATGAAGAAATGTGCAAAATCCCTAGCTCTAAGAGGGAAGCAAATAAAAACAACTATGAGATATCATCTCACCCCAATAAGAATAGCAAAATTTAACAGAACAGCAATCATCAAATGCTGATGAGGTTACAGAGAAACTAGAACCTTTATTCATATTGGTGGGATTGTAAAATGTTGCAACCACTATGGAAGACTGTATGGTGCTCTCTCAAAAAGTTTAAAATAGAAATATCATTTGACCCAGCAATTCTCCTACTGGGAATATACCCTAAAGAGTCCATAACTGCCACACAAGCAGATATATGCACACCAATGTTCATTGTGGCTTTGTTCACAATAGTAAATAAAGAGTTGGAAACAACTCAAGAACTCAAGTGCCCATTAACAAATGGATATGGATACAGAAGCTGTGGTATAGTCACACAATGGAATACTATGCTGCATTGAAAAACAAGGAACTCAAGCAATATTATTCAAAATAGGTGACCCTGGAGGACATTATGCTGAGTGGAATATCTCAGTCACAAAAGGACAAATGCAGCATAGTGCCAATGTTGTAAAATGGGACTGACTTCGGGGTTGTCAGGAGACTGAGAAAGAGGGGATAAATAATGTATACGCCACTGAAACAGATGAGAGAACCGATTAAATGGGATATATGATTAGGTATTATTGTCATAACAGGCATCTAGAATGAAGGCAGCATAGTGGCGTGGACTTCGGGGGAGGGATTGTATAACAATGAAAGAATGTTTCTTTTACTTTTCAAAGAGAAGATCTAATGGGGAGGGGGGAGGGGGGACGGGAAGAAAAGTGCAACAATGAATGAATGAAAATCCAAAGTCTCTGTTCAAGCCATTGTTCATAGGGTCCCTATGAGTAGGAGTCAATTTGACAGCATGTGACAACATGAAATTGTATAGCTTAATACTTCAACATATCTCTATACAAATGTTGTATTATAAATATTTTCTTATAGAACAGTTATTAACTGATTATAATTAGATGTCATTGCTGTTGCTGTTATATATCATTGAGTCAGAACCAACCTACATCTGATCCTCCAGCAGGTTTTCAGATAAAATCACAAGGAAGGAAATTACCCATCTTTCTCCCACAGGGCAGCTGATGGATTAAAACTGTGCTCCTGTACGTTAGTAGTGCAGCTTCTTACCACTCAGACTAGAAATCCCTAGAATTAGAGAATGAATATATTACAAAATTAGTTATTAAAAAAAAATTTGATACTCTATTTTCTCATTATTTATGTATGAAGTTACCTACAAGTTTTAATACCTCCTTTAATAAGTCTGCATTAATATATTGATATAATATATTAATATAATTATAGCCTCTATTAATATAATTAATTAATATCAATTAATATACTTATATCATCTATTAATATAACTCTATTAATCTTAATATACTTATTAATATATATTATATATAGTATAATTAATATCTTCTATATCCTCTTAATTAAAATTAATAATCATGAATAGAATTATTTTTATATTACTATAATTCATATCAATATAATTTACTATATTAATAGAATTATTATAAAATATATAATTTTATGATATGTATAATAAATAATATACTTAATAATGGAATGGCGTATCAATTTTAGGTCCATATTTAATGTGCTGGTTCTCCTCTACACATGAACTATAGAACTGTCAGAGTAAAAGTTTTTATATGTAAAACATTTTAGCTTAGTATCACAGTCAAAAGTGCCTTCCTTAGGCCTGTTAAGATAAAATTAGATAGTCGTTTGGTAGGTAGGTCTGAAAAATGTTTTAAAATTATAAGGAGCTTTTCAGAGCTGAGGTTGTGTTGTTATTATTCCGTTACTCTTCGCTTTGAATTTTTGTAAAAACTCATGAATACGGAACCAAATCAATATTTAAGACATAAGACAAAAATATTATTGCCTCACCTGGGAGTTGGGAGATTTGTCACTAATTGTCACCATTGTCAGACTGACCACTGTATAGAAACCACCTTTCCTTTTGTACATATTTCCTCTTCATGTAGCTGTGATGAAATGAAGCTTTACCTTCTTTACTGTTTTGTTACTATGTTAGGGAATTTTCTCTTTAGTGCAGGCACACATACAAATAAAATTAGTTTGAAGAAAAGCTATTTAAAAAACTAATTATGCTCACATTTCATTTCCATAGGTATTTTGTATGTGTTTAGTAACAGAGCTTTTTCTTCAGGACAGGCATATTGCTCACTCAGAGGCAGAAACTTCTAATGGTAGACATAATGCCATTCACTAGTCAGGGAGGTTTATTCCTTGCTGTGAATTTGCTAGTGTCTTGTCCTGTTTAATTTGCTGTGACAAAAATGATAAAGTTTTCCCTTTGAGAAATTATTTATTGTTTTACAAGACACAGATATGAAGAGAAGCCTCTATAGTAAACTTGCTAAGCGTTCTGCTGAATAGCCTACACTATGGTACATTACTCTTAAATCACTGTATAAATAATTTCTTCCTTCTATTAGTGATAAGCTTGCATTCTTTTTTTTTTTTTGCATTCTTATAAATTGTCTTTAATCTCTTGGCTTTCCATTGATCCACTTCATAATGGTTTTGGTATTTGTTTAATATCCTATCCACATGATTATTAAAATATTCCCTAGTGTTCCTATAAGAAAAGAACGTGGTGCTTTTGGATTTTTTTTTTACAGAAGTAAATTATTAAACCATTTAAATTAATATTCATTAATTTATTTTTTGTATTAATAATATTCCTTTTCCATATACATCTAACATTGTGCATGGTCCTCTGCTAGAAGCTAGGGATATAAAATAAGCAAAACAAATATAAATCTTGCCCTCCTGAGAGAAGAAATTCTGTGGGAGGGCTGAACAATTGGCAGGTCAGGAAATAACCTAAAATAGAGCTGTATAATGATTAACAAGCATGGAAGGTAAACAAGAGACTTCTTCAGGTAAGTTGGTCTGGAAAATCCTGTGCAGTCATATGTAAACTTTTAAAATTATAAAAGAATTTTTAAAATTTGTAACGAAACATACCCTCCAAGGATGTATGTGGGAGACGGTTTTAGGCAAAGGAAACTCCAAGTGGAGAGATCTTCCATGAGCAGTGGTCTTAAGGTTGAAAGGGCTTCGCATCTGCTCATAAAAGTTCCTTAAGCTGAAGTTAAATAGGAATAAGAGGCTAGATTAAACAGAATGTGTAGCAATGAAATATAATTAAGACTTTTGAGTTGTATCAATCATTTACCTGTCCATTCGTCCATCATCTGTCCTTACATACATACTTTTTAGTGGTTTGAGAGAGATAAGATTAGGGTACAGGACAGAAGGACTATTGGGAGGTTCCTGAAGAAACTATTAAAAAGAGATGCGAATGTCTTTGGCTATAGAAAAAAGAAAAAGTGGAGACAGAGAAGAGGAGGCAGCAATTGTTGGTGAATTTTATGTGCAGAGAAGGATGGTGGGAAAGAGGCTATGAAAAGTGGATTCAAAGTCTGTGACTTGATGAATTATATATCCAACATTGTCTGTGGTGGAAAAGACTTGAGGAACAAAAGCATACTTGGAACATAAAAGTAACATTTAAAACTACAGGAATGAGTTATCAAGGATAGAACATAGAAAGCATAACTTAGTAATTCTGCAAATAGAAGTCAGAAAAATGAAAAAAGAGCCAATAAAAAGGACTTGAGAAGGAGTGACAACAAAATGAGATGAAAGTTAGGAAAGTAAGGGGGGAAAAAGTAAGGAACAGGAAAAACAAAAGGAAAGAAAAGAAAATCTGAGAGATATTGATGGTTGAAAGGGAGATTGCTAACTTTCAAAAACTTCTGAGAGGCCAATGAGAGGACCTTTGGAATTGGTCCAAGTAGAGATCATGAGAACCCTTGACAAGAATTTTTTTCTTTTTTAAAAATTTTATTAATTTTAATGAAAATTTACAGATATTTTGGATTTCCCTTGATTCATTGTTGCACTTTTCTCCCTATCCACCCCTCCTCTCCAGGTGGCTCTTCTCTTTGAAAAAGTAAAAGAAAAATTCCTTCATTGGTATACAATTCTCCCCCTACCTCCAAGTACACTTCACTCTACAGCCTTGATTCTTGTGATAACCAAAATACCCTATCATATAGCTTTCAAGCTGTTCTTTCCCTCGTCTGTTTCAATGCAGTATACATAATTTACTCAGTTTTTCTCAGTCTTACCCCAACCCTGATGTCAGTCCCATTCTACAACAGTATTTGTCTTTTTGTGACTGACAAGAATTTAATAGGGTGTTGTTTTATGTGTTGCTGAGGTAGATTGACTCATAGCTGACTCTTCAGAGGTTTCCAGAGGCTGTAAATTGCACAGAGCAACTGATGGATTCCAACTACTAAGCTGGCAGAGCTCCCTTACTGTCCTTATAAAGGACAGAGCACAAGCTGGAGTTCTAAATGTTAATTTAGGGAGAGGAGACAACTTTGAGGGGGAAATTACCTAATTTGACAAAAAAAGACTATTAATATCAAGTTATTTGAGTCATTAGAAATATATACAATGTATATACACATATGTGCACACATGTTGGTGTTAGGTGATGTTGAGTTGACTGTAACTCATGACTCTGTGGACAACAGATCTGCACCTCCCTATCAATCTCTGAAATGCTCAAGGTCGTTGTTAAAATTGTGCCTTTCCATCTGATTGAGGTTCTTCCTCTTTCTCTGACTTTCTACCTTTCCCACTTTAGTGTCTTATCCCAGTACTGGATCCTCCTGATAACATGTCCAAAGTTTCACCATCCTTGCCGCTAAGGAGCACCTTGGTTGTATTTCCTCCAAGATAGACTTGTTTCTTCTTGTATAATATTAGATATAGACTAGATAGATAGATATCGAGATAGAGATAGAGATGACAGAGACGATGTTGTTGTTGTTGTTATGTGCCGTCGAGTCGTTTGCGACTAATAGCGACCCTATGCACAACAGCCCTAAACCCTACTCTATCCTGCATCAACCGCACTGCCTCCGACACACCCATCCCGATTACCCCAGTCAGCAAATCAATCCATCTCATAGAGGGTCTTCCCCTCCTGCTCTGTCCCTCCACCCTCTCAAGCATGATGTCCCTCTCTAAGGACCCATCCCTCCTGGCAACATTTCCAAAGTATGTCAGACGAAGCCCCAGAATCCTTGCCTCCAAGGAGTAGCTTGGTTTAATCCTCTCCAAGATGAATCTGTTTGTTTTCCTGGCAGTCCATGGTACATTCAGTACTCTTCTCCAGCACCACAGCTCAAAGGCATCAACTCTCCTTCTGCCCTCCCTAGACATTGCCCAACTCTCTGATGCATAACAAGCGATTGGAAAGACCATGGCCTGAATCAGGCATACCTTAGTCTCCAGAGAGACACTGTTGCTCCTGAGTACTTTAGAGAGGTCCCTAACAGCAGACTTTCCCATCGCGATACGCATTTTGATTTCCTGACTGCTGATGCCAAGAGTGTTGACTGTGGAGCCGAGCAAACTGAAGCTGTGAACAATCAGAGATGATAGAGATATACAATATGCAATACTCTTCTCTTGACAACACGATTCAAAGACATTGTTTTGTTGTTGTTGTTGTTGTTGTTTTATTTGGGCGTTGGAGGAGCTTGCCCTTCCTTATCCTGTGGAGCGGCTGGTGGCCTTAAACTGCATGCCTTTGGAATTGCAGCACAACTTCTTGCCAATCAGCCATCAGAGCTCCACTACACTACTAGGACTCCTTATATGGTGATAAGCATGTTCACATGTGAACATACCTTAAAAACTAGAAAAAAGTTTGCACACTTGATTGATGTTGTTGTTGTTGTTATGTGCCGTCGGTCGAGTCGTTTCCAACTGATGTAGGCATTTAAATATTATTACATAAATTCTTACTTTCCTTGGGCTCTGAAAAAAGAGTCCTGGTGACATAATGGCCATTGCATTTAGCTGCTATTCAAATGCTCAGTGGCACAAACCTCCCAGCTCTGCAGTGACAAATTAAAAAAAAAATGCAGCAGTTGACTTCTGTAGAAATATAAAGCCTTAGAAACCCCTTGGGTAGTTCTATTCTGTTGAGGGTATTGTTGTTGTTGTTGTTGTTGTTGTTAAGTGCCGTCGAGTCGCAGGCGACTCATAGCGACCCTATGAAGGAGAGTCCTTGACACTTGGGTGCCTTTCATCCTCTCTCCAAGTTCATAGGGTTTCCGGAGGCAAGCTGTTATGGAAGTGGATGCCACTCCTCCTTCCACGCTTGTTTAATCGGGGAGCTCCACCCCACTCTCAGTCCACATTGGGTAGCCAAACATTAACGCATTTGACACATCCAGTTGAGGGTACTATAAGCCTAAATTGACTAGGTAGAAGTAAGTCTTTTAAAAAAATTTTTAAAATCTTACTCATTGGCGTTGAGTCAGAACTGACTCATAGCTGACCCTCCAGCAAATTTTGACCAAGGTGGATAGAAGGAGAATTGATGCTTTTGAGCTTTGGTGTTGGAGAAGGGTGCTGAAGGTGCCATGGACTGCTAAGCGAACAGATTCATCCTAGAGAGGGTTAAACCGGGCTGCTCCTTGGAGGCAAGGATTCTGAGGCTTCATCTGACATACTTTAATCATGTTGTAAGGAGAGACCGGTCCTTGGAGAGGGACATCATGCTTGGGAGGATGGAGGGCAGGCGCAGGAGGGGAAGGCCCACTGGGAGATGGATTTATTAGGTGACAATTGGGATGAGTGTGTCGGAGGCAATGAGATTGGCACAGGACAGAGAAGAGCTTAGAGCTGTTGTACATAGGGTCGCTAGGAGTCACAAGGGACTCGACGGCACATAACAATAACAACAGATATTGTCTGGAAGTAGATTGCTCATCTTCCCTCAAGGAATTGCTGTGGATTTGAACTGTGACAGAGGCCCTACCTCTGGCTTAGGTGTATAATTCCCTATGGACTGTGCCAGCAGAGTTCCCTTTTAGGGTTGTGATAACTTGCCACATTTTCCTTCACTCTCCAATTCTGTGTTTTTCCTGTTTGTTTCCCTCCTCCCCCAGTTCCCTATTTTGGTGCTCTTTTGATTAAAACCTCCTTGTCTCATTTGTTCACTCTTAGGCCAGAATTTCTGTTCCACTCCCACACTGTTGTTGTGTACCATAGAATTGGAACTTACCCATAGCTAACCCTCCGCCCAGCAGGTTTTCAGAGACAGTAATTGCACAGAAGCAGGTTGCCCAGCAGACTGCCATTCTCCTGGGGAGCATTTGGTGGCCTTGAACCAGGTGCTTTCAGGATTGCAGTGCAGTTTTTTGCTACTAGGCCACCAGAGTGTATTTTACTTAAGGATAAAGTGATCTGCTAGCAGGAGTGAATCTGTTTTCTTTTCCATGTTTCACGTCCACTCACAGGTGGCATCTGCTCCCAGAAGAAGAGTCTACTGCTGGCATTCTTCTTGTGTCCTATCTTTTGTTCGTACTCTAAAAAATATGCCACTTTTTAGTGACACATAATTTGTCAGTATTTCCAGTTTTCAAGGAACATAACACTGCATTAGAAAATGAGCAGAACAACATAAGGCTGCCGTGACCTTCAGCAACAGAGAATCAAACCTTTAGCACAGTAGCAGGAGGCTTCTTGCTCTTCTAGCTAGCTGAACCTTTTCCTGAATATTTTACTTTTTAAATACGACTCTGAGCTCTGGCTCATGATTAATATGCTATAATGCCTCCTTGCTTGCATTTTGTGGTATTAAAAAGCATTTGGCTTAATTTATACTTACAGAATGTCCTGGTGAATCACAGTGCCAAGAAGGCCAAGCATCCAAGAGCAGAAACACTGACGTTTATTCTAGCATATTGCAGCAAAGCATGCTGCAGACTTCCGAGGGCAGTTTACATACAGTACAGTTAGGGTTTAGGCCTATCGTACATACGGTCACTATGAGTCACAAGTGATGTGACCGCACATAGCAACAACAGCTAAATAGCAATAATGGCAGGAATATGGGAGGGAAGGCTCAGTATAATGCCATCCCGTACATGTTTTCATCTGGGATGTCTCCTGGGCTACACTAGGGCAAGATTGAAAATAAGCAGCAAGGCGAGATTAATATACTGGGTTTCTATTTAATAAAGCAATCTCCTTTCCTGTTCTCTCCCTGATTATATTTAAGAGGTGATTTCTTTAAAAAAATTCTATCAAAATGAAGTTATGTCTCACTCTTCAGAAAAACAAAACATTTCTTTTGCTCTGTCACTTTCAGGAATCCAGACTGGTTTATTTCAACATCCTACTGAGAATTTGCATTTTTTCATGTTAGGTATACTGAATTTGGTTATGTGTAAGAATTCTTACGTGTAAGGTATTTCTGGGGAACTTGTTAAAATGGAGGGTCTTATTTAGCATATTTGTTGTGGAAATACAAATGATCAGCAGAATGTAGAACTGAATGAAACGAGTTCGAAGTCTTGCTTGTCTGTCAGTTGCAATATGAAGAGTTGGTTTAATTATAAAAGCATTCTGTTATTGGGATGATTTTCATTTTGGCTACTGATAATTACCCACACTTTCCTATACCTATAGTTCTCTCTGTCTCTACATACTCAACAATTACATTAGAGTACTCCGTCAATCTTGGGTATTGTAGATTTGAAAATGGAAAAGGAGGGGAGGAAACAACACCCAAAACAACCCAGGAGTCTGTCCAAAAGTTTCCATGTTTTCCCAACTATCTTATTATTACTTGTCTTTAGAATTTCATGAATCTCTCTGTACTTCATTCTGACTCTCTCGCCAGGAAAAAAAAAATCCCAACAAATGAAAACCTACAAGCAAACAAACAGAACAACAACAATAAAAAAAAACACCACAACAAAATCTATGTTGGAAATTTATTTTGTTCTCTAAAAATGTGGAGATCTCTTTGCACATTTATCAAATGTATCTCCCTCTCTCCTCCCACATGTTCCAAAAATATAAGAACCATTGTGAAACAAAAAGCAACAAACAACTTTCCTACCCTAGGCTAATAACAGGAAAATCGTATCATCACATGAGATTGCGTTAATCCCATCTTCTGATTTTCTTAGGCCTGGTCCTTAATTACTTAATTTTATTCATACTTGCCCCCCCCATAACTGGTTTTTTGGAATTGCTTGATAAGAGTTGAAACCATAACAAAGCATTGCAAGATAGTCACAATTGTGTCTATATTTTGCTGGAATGTGGAATATTCATTTGGTGACAAGAAGCTACACTGTAATCAAAGGCACATAGTTTGAGGCCACCAGCTGCTTCGTGGGAAAAAGACGGACAATCTGCTCCAGTGTGATTAAATGCCTTTGAAAACCCACTGGAGGGTCAACTGTGGGTCATTTCCGACTCTACGGTACACAACAAAAACAACAAATTAAAATAAATACTTTATGCAGCAATAACTAAAAACTAGAAACACTTTAATATCATGGAAAGCAATAAAATACCAGGAAATTACAAATGAGAAGCATCAAGACTTTTAGAAAGAGTAAAAAAAAATCATAAAAGATTGGTTGGTAGGCAATACTGAGGTATCTACAACATTTTCCCTACACTTTTTATCTTATTTCTATAGTCTTGTGTTGTTGTTGACAGCCTTCAAGTCCAGCATGACTCATAGTGACATTATGAACAAAAGGCCTGAAGCTCTTGTACAATTAATGACATTTATCAAAGTTCACAGAGTTTCTGGAGGCATGCTGTTTAGGAAGTGGATGCCAGTGTTAATGTTAATCTCGTTTCTATAGTCTTGAATTAGTAAACCTAATAACTCATTCAAGATTGAAATTTTATGGAAAAAAATTATCTTCTTGAAATTTAGTGTTAAGATATCAAGGTGAGAAATGTATTTCTTTTTATGTGTTTTAAATTTTTTAAAGGAAAAAAAAATTTTTTAAAGGAAATCCAAAGGGAAATTTAAATAATGTGACTAGAGTATTTTGAAATCAAGAAAACATTCATGTTCTTCTATATAATGGAAATATGATGAATATCTTCAAAGAAGCATCATTATATTTATTCAAAGTATTTCAATGACTAAAATAACTTTATTAATTTTTCTTCTTTCTCTCTAAAAAACATCTAACAGAGAAGAAAGTCACGCTATTCAGACCTTGACTTTGAGGTAAGTTTTATGTATTATCTCATTTATTACTTGAAATAAAAATTAATATAAAACTGATTAACTATAGTTCTTTGTAGCTGTACTACATTTTAATAAGTCAAACTATTTGTCATGAAAATTCATGCAACATGATTTAACTGTATGCAAAATGTTTTCAATTTTAATTACTGTATATTAAACTGAGATTTCCTGGAATAGTAAAGGATGATTTCAGAAATACTAAGATAAATTGACAGTTTATCCAGTTAACTTGAACTTGTTCGCTTCAGTGTGTGGAAAGATGAGAAGATTGATTTCCTGATTTTTTTTTCACATTTAGTATCATTTTCTTCATTTCCCATTATTGACACCAACTCAAGGTAGAGTTGCCCGTGAGGAAGCTCTGTCTGCTTAGCTAAGCTTTCTCTGGTGTTTAGTTGCCTTCTTTCCCAATTCTTGTTATATAGGTTCTCTGTGGTACATTTAGATTCATTATTTCAATATCAAGTATTGGTTCAGTGTGCTCCTGTGTTTACTAAATGCCTTTTTCAGTGATATAAACAAGACGAAGATTTTCATTTTCCAATTTACACTGAATTTATATTGATGCTGAAATATTGATGCTGGAAATTACTGAAATCATACCATTTGAGCAAGCTTATGCTAAGTACAAAATTAATGATGTTTGAGTGTGGCATAAAATGCACTTATATAGCTTGATAATTGGATATGATTCATAGCCTGC
Organism: Elephantulus edwardii; assembly: GCF_000299155.1. Classification (NCBI taxonomy): domain Eukaryota; kingdom Metazoa; phylum Chordata; class Mammalia; order Macroscelidea; family Macroscelididae; genus Elephantulus; species Elephantulus edwardii. Next base: position 2,036,487 of record NW_006400008.1, read on the forward strand.
TGACATAATTGGATATAATGCATAATAAATTTCTCTAGCATATTTCTACTCTGGTAATACTTACAAAGAGTTCAGTACTTTTTGCTGCTAGTTCTAAAATTCAGGAGCCTCCCAGATCATGGAAACTCGACATTCAGTCATTGCATTGATATAAATGGATGTTGTAACTCAGAAATGTACATAATATACCACAAATTAATCTTAATTGTTTTTACTTATTTAAATGGTAGACAAAGTGTAGTTTTATCTTTAATATATATAGTGGGCAATCTCCTGCCATGTGGTTTACTACCTCCAAAAGCCCACTGGACGGTCAGCTGTGGATCAGTTCCGGCTCAAAGATACATAACAACAACTACAATTAATCAGGGAGCCCTGGTGGCATAGGTAAACAGTGGCACTGCCAACTCAGAGGCACAGAAGCATCTATCTCCTTGAGCAGTTCCTACTCCAAGGCACAGAACAACAACCCTACTCGTTGCCATCAAGTCAGAACCGAGTCATAGCTGACCCTTCAGTAGGTATTCAGAGGCTGTAAATTTCACAGGAGGAGACTGCCTTTCTTCCACAGAATAGCTCGTGGATGCAACTGCCTTCCGTTGAGTTAGCAGTGCTACTTCTTATCGCTAGGCTACCAGAGCTTCCTTTATCCTTCATGTTGTTGTTGTTGTGCACCATCAAGTCGGAGCCAATCATAGCCGACCCTCTAGCAGGTTTTCAGAGGCAGTTAATTGTGCAGGAGGAGAACTCCTCTCCTTTATGTGCAGACCAGCTGGTGGTTTTGAACTGCATGCCTTTGGGATTGCAATACAGCTTCTTACCAGGGGAGCCAAGCAAACGAAAGCGGTTAACAATCTCAATCTCTTCACCAGTAGGCCACCAGAGCTTCCTTTATCCTTGGTAGAGGTCTAAAACAATGTTCAAATTACAAGACATAAAGAATAATAGAGAAGCTAGCAAACTCTAATACTGATACAGCTCAATGCTAGCAACTTGGCATGGGAAAAGAAAATTTATTTATATGCTCAGATGCCAGCACTAGAATTTTTAAAAGTATAAAATCAAATAAGAAATATTGAACCTTTTCCATTTTTACATGACTTGGTGTCTTGTAAGTGGTACTTTAATTTGTTTTTCTTTTAAGTCTTCAGGTAGCCAGAAATAGAGAACTATACTGTATATTTTCATTGTCTTTTTTTTTTTT
>NW_006400008.1:2039623-2095919 GCF_000299155.1 Elephantulus edwardii
GAAGAATGGGGTTGGTATTTGTATTGGGATTGCATTAAATGTGTAAATTGCTTTTGGTAGTATTGCCATTTTCACAACATTGAGTCTTCCTATTATACCCAAAAGAAAGGAGGAGGTGGTAATTAACTAGGCATCAGGGGTAAAATATAGTAAAAATCTAGATCTAAAATTAAACCCTCTGCAACCAACAAAAGTTACTTAATAAAAAGCGCTGAAAAGCATTCTAATCATACTGTGTCACTTAGAAAGGCTGTGCTTTTCTTGTATGTTCTCTACGGCAACTGGTAGCATGACTCCTTAAGCTGAGACTTCTCTCGATGCCTTTTACATTCTATACCACTGTTGTTTTCATTGAACAGAAGTTATGAGAGCCTTGGATATTTCCTTTAGCTTTTTAATTCCTGTAGCTATTGTATGACTTTTAAAGGTTTAAACTGGGGGGTGGGGTGGGTAGAAGGAAGATGCTCTCATATGGTTTTCCTCATAGACAATTTAGGGACTCTACTTATTCTCAGGTAGAGTTGATGAATTTGGAAGATAACTCATCAAATGTATCCAGAAAATTACTGCCAGATTTAAACACTGGCAAATTTTAATACAATCTTCTGCTGCTTAGCAGGGAGCTTTGGTAGTAGAGACCATAATGAGTTATGCTGCAACCCAAGGATGGGCATCTCTGGTAGTTTAAATCCGCCACCTGCTCTGTGGGAGAAAGATGGGCAATCTTCTCTGATGCAATTCACAGCCTCCAAAGTGCAATTAAGGGTCAGATATGAGTCAGTTACAACTTCATGGCAATGAGTTTTTAGTTTGGTGGATGATGCATAAGGAAAAATCTGAGTTGTCTCCTTTTGGACTGAATAAATCTGTATTTATTTGGAAATAAATCTGTGATTGTTTGGAAACAAATGTGCATTTTCATACATGCCACCCAACCTCACAAATACAAAGCAAATTTCAAAGAAATGTTTTGCTCTAACAGTCCTTTCCTGCTTTGTCTCCAGCCTTCATCAGTAAGTCAGGGTGCAAGAAAGTGCTTTTTGAAGAAGTGCTTGAATAATCCAGTCTCAGACTCTATCAATCTTTTCCGTATTACCCAATTTAAACTCTTGCAGATCATACACTGGTAACCAAATATGCTTGACTGATGTGATAAAATAAAAATATATACTTCGTATAGTTTTCTGATGTTATCTAATGTACATATTTATTCAAATTGAAACATAAATAGATACTATTATGTCAGGCAATATCCATGGGCTATAGAATCCATCTTAGGACTCTGGCCCAGATGTAAGATGCGTAAATCATTCCCTTCTTACAATACAACTAAGTTCAGTATAGCTGTAAGAATTAAGTTTAATTCCTGCTGTGTGTGTTGCTTCCTAATAAACATTTTAACATTCACCTCAGGCTACTCTTCAACAGTCCACTCATGAATGGGAACGCATACAATGCGGTGAAGAAGAGAATCAGCTACTGGCTTTTCCCTGTGGATATGAGCAATCCAGTGTTGATGCCGCAAAAGGCAATTTGTGCAGAGCTGTTTCTGCCTTCTCAGCATATGACTTTCAAGCCAAATACTCTCGTTTATAGTCAAGAGATTCCCCAACTTTTAGCTAACAATTTTCTCTGTTTCTGAAAGTCTTTATAAATGGTAACGTCCCTTTTAGTTAGAAATAAGATCTAAAGGAATGCCAACTCTATGGTTCACAGTTTTAAATTTGAATATAAAAATCTCCAACTTGTTCCATGCTCACTGATAGGTTCCTTATAAGCCAGGTTCTTTTTTCAGAAAACAAAGAGGAAAAAAAATGGGATCATGTAAAGGAGGCAGGGCTCTGGAGAGATGGGGGAATTATAAGGCCAACCGGTCCAGGAACATTGAAATGAGCCTTCCTTACAATGGGTAAGCTTCTGATAAAGAGAAGGAAAGGTTATATTTACCAGTGTCTTCCATGCTGTAGGTACCATCCTTGGCCTACAGATGATGTATTTTATTGATTTAATTTGTTCAGTTAATTTCTTGAACCTGCCCTGGATACCAAAGAGCCTGTTAGGAGCCTGGAATACAAGAACTAAGTCATTTCTAGGAGGTGTTTAGAGACAAAATACAGAGATAATTTTTTTTTATTTTTAGAATGAATCCATTTTATTAGCAGTTCTAAAGACTTATTTCCTGAGATTTGTGTTCGGGGGGGGAGGGAGCAATCAAGGCTGAATTCTAAATATGATGGCACATGAGAGCTGGGTTTGAGCCCCAACAGACCTTGTACTAACCTGCAAAACCACCTAAGTGCAATCACAGAGAGAACCCAAGGACACACCAAATCCGTGATTTAAAAAGACATAGTCAGATGCTTTAAGCACATCTCCCCTGGGGACAGGTAGGAAGGTGTCCCACCGTGAGCCAGTGATCAGAGGTGGGGATCCGTCTTCAGTCTTAAATTCCAGACAGAGATCATTCTTTAAAAAGATCACTTTAGCACTACAGAATTGTTTCAGGGTAACCAATAGCCATGGGCTCACTACAAAATGCAGATAAACCATTCAGATTGTTTTCTCTGTCTTTTTATCTGAACAGAGCACAGCCATAAACTTGAATAATCTAAAGGATGATGCTCCTAGAATCTGGTAAACCCACACTGTCACATGGTTTATAGGATACAGCTAAGCAGCACAGAGATCATTTTGCTTTTTATTAAAAAAGACTTCCAGCTCTCTACCACCACCTGTGTGAGACTGGAAATCTTACTAAACCTCCTTAAGCTTCAGTTTCCTAATCAGTAAACGGAGATATTGGTTCCTACATCCAAGGGTTATGTGAAGATTAAGAAAGATAATAATGGGCACCATTTCTTAAGTGGTTCTTACCCTTAGGGTCCATTGATAAGTGCTTTATATCCCTTTTTAAATTTTCAAAACAACTCTTGTTGGCAATTTGATTACTGACAGCTGGACTGATGGGAGTTTGAATTTCCTGCCTTGAACCACACAATTTTGAAAATAATGGAACTGAGATCTAATCCTAAATTTGTTCTGATACACAACTATTAGATGTGGTATCTGTTCAAGATGTCAAGGAGAAGATCTAGCATTTTATACGTACTTGAGCCATGCAGATTGCTTTATAATATTTCCCTTAACAACCTGAAATAATACGGAAGTACTTCACAACTTCACATTTTTTCTTTTATATCAGTGCTAATGGGTTGCAAAGGCCATCTAATTTTAATTGCAAAATTGTAAATGAAAAATAAATGGCCTAAAAAAACAAATCACTGAAGGGAACATATTTCTGTGCATTTGTGTTGCTGCTCCGCTTGGGGTAAGATTTCATAAACATCTTTAAAATAATGTTGTATAGTATTACTATGAATAAAAAATAATATTACTGAGAACTTTTCTAAATGACAAAATGCCTATGACATTTAAACATTAAACTAAAGAAATATGAACTGAAAATATGCTTTTATTCTTTTAAATAGAAAATCTACATAAATTATACTGTAATTTTTACAAGATTTAACAAAAAATAAAGCTAAATTAAGATCTTCATAGAATTCTGATTCTTAAAAATCCAGGTAGTTAAATCACAAAAGAAAGGTGCATAAATATATAAATCTTAATATCAATGACTGTCACCCATACTCCATTGCAGTTGATTCAGAACAGAATCGTAGATGACCCTTCAGTGGGCTTTCTGAGACTGTAAATCACACCAGGGGAGATTTCTCTTCTTTCTCCCATAGAGCCACTGGTAGAGTAGAATTTACAGACTGGAGTGACCTTTGAGTTAGAAGCACAACTCCCTACAGACTGCACCACTCAAGCTCCTTAAGAGCCATTAAAATGAACCAATACGGCTTAGAAGCATGAAAACGTCTAATTTGACAGTGAAGACCATAAAAGGCAAGAGGGGTGCTTAAAAAAAGGATATCAACACAAATACTTAAAGAGAAATTGCCCTATGGTGAAAAATAAAACTGCAGCTAAGTTTTTAGCCTCCAATGTTACTAAGTTAGAAAATTTCCTACTGCACAATTATAACTAGCTGACTTTCTGGTCAGTGGAACCTCCCTGTACCTCATCCCTTTTCTAAAATCCTAGAAGTGTTTGAGTCTGTGAAGGAAAATATCATATGTAGAAAAATCGATTCAGCCCGCAACGGAATCACAAAATGACTATTGGCGCCTCTATTGTGGTCCCTGTGCCAGTACCATCAGGGCATCATTGCTATGGTGTTTTTTGGCTGTGCCAAGATGGCAACTTCAAATCAGGATGATTATTTGGCATCAGAACATATTTCTAATTAATGTTTCTAAGTAGCAATTGTCTCAAATTTCAGTATCTGAATTTTTTATTTTTTGTTTCCATAGTAACTTCAAAGTTATTGATGTTTATTATTAAAAACAATTGTCCCAAAGTTTTATAGTACATTGCAAAACATTTTAGGTCATATAAACTAGAGTATACCATAGATTTTTGTTCCCCTTAGATATCTTCGATTATGTCCTAGACATCCAATACCTCAAAATAAATGCCACGCAGTTCAATCAGAATATGGTTTTTAAAAAATATCAATCAGTTAACAAATTCTCATTTTCATAAGGCATGTTTGATACTTGATTTGCTTTGTTGAACATGCAGAAGACTTTGACTAACAAACAAAAGACAGCATGGTTGGAAAGATAGTAGATAATTCACCTTTTGGCAAACAGACAGTAGGTACTCCAATTGACAGTATCATTAGATGAAGGATGAATGAAAGTTGTACAGACAAAATCATCCCATAGCCACCTCAAAATGAGAGAGTTATGCCAATGGTATGACCTTAGAAGAGAATGAATTCCTTTTCTTTAAAAAGGAGCTAACTCACTGAAGAGAAGGAATTTACTTATAGGATTTAAATTCTAAAAAAGAGAAGAGAGAAAAGAAATAAAGAAGATTATGGATATATAAGATTTGGAAAATTTTAACCTAAATATGAATATGTAAAGACATGGAATTTGCCTAATTAGTATTTAGCCAATTCTTCTACTGCTTGTTCTCATAGCAGTACCATCTGCTTTTATTTTTATTAGCTGTTTTTCATTAATTGAGTTGTTATAGGATTAAAAGTGTGAGATGCTCTGGAGACAATACTGAATGAACCAGCAAGCATTAAAAAAGAAGATGGAAGGAATACACAGAGAGCTGACTCACGCAGAACAATTTTATGAAGTAGCATATGATCAAGAACCAATAGAAATAGAAATTTTAAAAAAGAACCAATAGAAATAAAGGAGGAAATTCAAACTGCTCTGAAGGAATTGTCAAAAAAAATAAAGCCTCAGGAATTAATGGAATACCAGTTGAGGTATTTCAACGAACAGATGCAATCCTGGATGTGCTCACTACAGGTTGTGCCAAGAATTCTGGAGAACAGCTACCTGGCCAATTGATTCAAGAAGATCCATATTTATACCCATTCCTCAAAAAAAAAGTGATCCAACAGAGTGTGAAAATTACCAAACAGTATCAATAATTTCACATGCAAACACAAAGTTGCTGAAGATTATCCCAAAACAACTAGACCAGTACATTGACAGAGAACTACCAGAAATACAAGCTGCGTTTAGAAGAGGCCAGGAGAGTAGGGATATCCTTAATAATGTCAGATGGATCTTGGCGGGAAGCAGAGTACCCAAAAGATGTCTATTTGTGTTTTATTGACCATGTAGAAGGCATTTGACTATGGATCACAACAAATTGTGGCTAACATTGAGAAGAATGAACACTTGATTGTGCTCAGGCGAAACCTATACTTAGACCAGGAAGGTGTTGTATGAACAGAGCAAGAGAACACTGCATGGTTTAGGATCAAGAAAGGAGTGCATCAGGAATGTATCTTTCCTCTGGACCTTTTCATTCTATATATTGAACAGATCATTTGAAAGACTTGAGTATATGGCATAAGGACTGGAAGAAGACTCATCGACAGCTTGTGTATGCAGATATAACACAACCTTGCTACCCAAAACTGAGGATAACTTGAAATATTTGCTGCAGAAGGTCAAGGACTGTAGTCTGCATTATGGATTTCATTTCAACATCAAGAAAATAAAAGATTCTCACCACCAGGCCAGTTGGCAGCATCATGATAGAGAAAAGATTGAAGTAGTTAGCAAAATTTCATCTTTCTAGGTTGGATCCACAATCAACAGTCTTGGCATCAGGAGTCAGGAAATTAAAAAAAAATAGTTGCTTAGGAAAGTATGCTGTCAGAGACCTTTCTAGAGTGCTAAAGAACAATGATGTCAGTCTGGAGACTAAATTGTGCCTGATCCAGGCCATGATCTTCTCAAATACTTACTATGCATCAGAGAGCTAGACAATACATAAGGATGGCAGAAGACAAATCAATGTCTTTGAGTTTTGGTATTGGAGTAGAGAACTGATCATAACATGGACTGCCAAAGGTACAAACAGGTTCATCCTAGAGAGGGTGAGACCAGGCTGCTCCTTGGAGGTAAGAGTTCTGAAGGTATTTCCAACATACTTTGAACATGTTGCCTTGAGGTACCAGTTCTTGGAGAAGGATATCATGCTTGGAAACGTGGAGGATCAGTGCAGGAGAGGAAGAGCCTTGATGAGCTGGATTAACACAGTGCCTGTGGCAATGGAGGCAGGCGTGTCAGAAATAGTAAGGTTTGCTCAGGTTCAGAGTTATTGTTCCTTGAGTGGCTTTGAGCAGTAGTCAACTTCATGACACCCAACAAAAACAACAACAACAACACACCCACCATTAGACTTTAAGTTACAAAATAACAGGAACATTATTGGATTTTATGCCATTGTGACACAGCTGTATGATAGATACAAAATTAAAGAATACAGTATCTGAAGATACATGACAGAAGGTGATATTAGTTTTAATCCCAGAACAAAATCATTCTATACAGCATGATACATTACTGTGAAAAACACTATAAGTTACATCCAGAAGTAATATTCTAATCAATATGTTGTTGTTGTTGCTGGTTGCCTTCAAGTTGAGCACAACTCATAATAACTCTATGAACAAAAGGCCTGAAGCCCCTCTATAATTATTGACATTTATCAAAATTCATAGAGTTTCTGGAGGCAAGTTATTTAGGAAGTGGATGCCACTCCTGCTTCCAAACCTGTCATAGTATGTTATTGTTGGTATGTGCCATTGAGTTGCCTGTGATGTATAGCAACCCTATGTACAGCAGCTCTGAACCTTTCCCTGTCCTGAGCCAGTCTGACTAATTCTGATACACCAACCTCAATTGCCCCAGTCACTGTATCAATCCATCTCATCCGGGGTCTCCCTCTCCTGCACTGTCAATCCACCCTTTGAGCATGATGTCCTTCTCCAAGGACTGACCACTCCTGGCCACGTGCCCAAAGTAAGTGAGACAGAGCTTCAAAATCCTAGCCTCCAAGGAGAGACTTGAATCAGATCAATATGAATCACTATTATAATTAAAGATATACATAGAAAAACATTTTTTTAAAAATCCATATTGACACAAATCTTAGAGCCTGGTGTTACATTAAAATATTCACCTCCCCAAGGACAGAATATTCTACATATGTTGCCAATTGCATGATCCTCAGAATCTCTCTGCACAAGAGCCTTGATAATACTGTGGTTAAAGTGCTCAGCTAATAACTAAAATGCAAATCCTCTCATAAATATCCATCACTCATCGTTAGTCAAATTATGGTTGCCTGGTGTTTCTCTGTAAATTGTGAAAATCTTTTTCCTGTACACTCCCCAAACTGATGGGAAGTTAATCATTCCATAATTACTTACTGTTTCATGTCCTTATCATGAGTAATGTTGCCAATGTTCCACTCCTCAATCACTTGATTCTTCAACAGCCAACTCCTAGTGCTAAGGGAAGCAAAAATGGAAATAATTTGGGTATTACAAGCTTCAAAATGATAGAATTATCTCACATAAAAGTGGGTTAATGAAAGTAGAAGAAATTAGCTAAGCCAATGATTGTCTACATGCAAATTAATTGAACATAGGAAATTAAAGTTGGCATAGCAGAGAATAGGCTTTGTTAATATGTTAGGATTCAATTTGCATTTCTATTTTACCCTTTTTTTACTGAGAGAGGAAGTTTCCACAAGTGTCTTTTTAGAGGAAAATGAGAAATTATAACTATTCCTCCAAAGATAAATTTTTTTCAAAATGCATTTTTGCATTCAAAAATATTGATAATTACAGAAATGAGTTAAATATTCTAATCACATTTTAAACATGCTTATAATATACATTTAATCCACATAAGAAAATTATTATATGCAGACTTGATGTTTCAAAATATTGTAAAATCTTACATTAACATGAAACTAGAATCTTGCAGAATTGCCAAAATATTGACCTTTTACCTTTAAAAAATAAAAATTGAGGGAAATTTTCTTCTCTAAAGTAACACTGATAAATCTAGGCAAATTTTAGGTAACTCTTCTTTTTTTTCCTATTAATATCTTTTAATTTATTATTAATTTCAATGAAAATTTACAGAGACTTTGGATTTCCATTTTTTCATTGTTGCACTTTTCTCCCCTCCCAACCCTCCCCCCTAGTATACTACTCTTGGAAAAGTAAAAGAAAAATTCTTTCATTGTTTTACAGTCTCTCTCCCCAGGTCTACTCCACTATGAAGCCTTCACTCTGGACTCCTATCATGACAAAAATACCTGATAGCATATCCCTCTTAAACAGTTTTCTCCCTCATCTGTTTCAATGCAGTATACATAATTGAACCCATCTTTCTCAGTTTCCCCCCAACCCCGAGGTGAATTCTGTTTTACAACTGAACCCATCTTTTTCAGTTTCCCCCCAACCCCGAGGTCAGTTCTGTTTTACAACAGTGGCACCATGAAATATTTGTCCTTTTGTGGCTGAGATACTTCACTCAGCATAATGTCCGTCCTCCAGAGTCATCCATTTTGAATAATATTTCATGAGTTGCTTGTTTTTCAATGCAGCGAAGTATTCCATTGTGTGAATATACCAGAGTTTCTCTATCCATTCGTTTGTTGATGGACACTTAGGTTGTTCCTGCTCCTTGCTATTGTGAACAAAGCCGTAATAAACATGGGTGTGCATATATCTACTTGGATGTCAGCTATAATCTCTTTGGGATATATTCCCAGTAGTGGAATTGCTGGGTCAAATGGTATCTCTATTTGCAACTTTTTGAGAAAGTGCCATACCGCCTTCCACAGTGGTTGCCCCATTTTACACTCCCACCAACAGGGAATAAGGGTTCCAGTTTCTCCACAACCTCATCATCATTTGTTGCTTGCTACTCCGTTAAATTTTGCTATTCTGACTGGGGTGAGATAATATTTCATAATTGTTTTGCTAACTCTTCCTTATTAATGTTCTTTCAAATTCTCAACCATACAGAAATATTCAGCCTTGATATTTATTCCAAAGTAATTTTTCTTTATGGTTCCTTTTTCTGAGTTGTGCTAGAGTTGGAAAGAAAGAATGTGACTAAGGATGCAGAATATGGACACATTTGTAATTGTGATTTAAGAAATGTAGCAAGTACAGAATTTATGCTTTGAACCCTAATGGTAAAAAATCTAAGATTGTACCATCCAGTAAACAAATATATGAAACATATGGGTTTATATTCCTTCCGTGAAACTCAGTCATTATTCACATGGAAAGTGCAAGGTCTTAGATCCCAGAATTATTTCCAGCACTTCAGTGCATTGAGTCAGCCTTAATGACAGGGCCTGGGGTTTGCGCCCCTTTTAGTATAGCCAGATTGGTCCTTAGTGTTTACAGAAATAAACATAAAAAAAGGAATCTTTCCCATGACGAACATTGAGAAGTTCATGTGCTCTGCCAATTCCAAAATTTTTAGCATATTTTTATATTATAACAAATTTTTGTAAACCAGCTTTAACTTTTGAATGATCAAAATCTTATGCAGAGATGGCTGCTTCATTTTTAATGCACCCACCAGAGAAAACTGTTCTTTGGTAATCATGAAAGCAATTCTACAAATAAATGCTGAATAGGAAGTAAGATTTGGTACAACATATTTACATTTGTGGCATCTTATGAAACCTACTGACTCTTACCTAATTGATTTGCCTTATTTGTTGTTGTTGTTATGTGTCATCGAATGGCTTGCAATTCATAGCGACCTTATGTACGAGAGACCTAAACACCTTTCTATCCTTTGCCTTATTACTATCACGAATATATGAAATTCTTAATGCATACATCAAATTAGAAATTAAAGTCATTCCCCCCCCCTCTTTTGCAGAAGGTCATGCATACAAGGAAGAGGCATATGGAATTATTTCAGGAACTAAATCAAAAATTTCAAACTTTGGACAGATTCCGGGATATACCAAATACAAGCAGTATGGTAAGTATGCTTCATCCATTCCTAGGACCACAAGGCTAGGTGAGGTATGAAGGGCCAGGTGCTAACTCTGTTTTCCAAACACTGAACAAGTTGCTGTTGAATCAGTTAAGACCAACGGTGGCCTTATGTGGATCTGAGTGTTGCTCTTCTTCATGAGATTTTCCATGACTGAATTTTGGAAGCTTTCCTTTCTTGAAAGATACCTCTGGGTAGACTCAAGTCTCAACCCCTCAGTTAGTGGCCCTAACCTTAATCACTAAAGGAATTCCACCTCCAAAAGCTGCTATTGATCTTAAAATCAAAAGAGAAAACACATGGACATTAATTTCCTTACCTCCAGAAAGAAATGGGTTTTGTAATGACTTCTTGGAGACAAAATTAGGAATGATAAAATCTTTACACATTTTCCTCCATATTTCAAATCAAATGCCACTGTTTGTGAGCTTTCAGTAGAAGTTGCAATATGTATAAAGTTTTGGCTTAATCAGTTTATTTTATCATCAAATTGATTAATTAATTCCCATACCTATAATTTATGTATTCAAATAATTGATGGCATTTTCCATTTTCATTTTATTTCCTAGTATTTTGAGACAGTACAATATAGTTATTTTACACATGTGAAATTTTTATCTGAAATCAAAGGTGTGGGTTTAAATCTCCAGGAGAAATCTCTGTTTTGTGAAGAACTTTGGGAGATACATAAATGCTGGAGTTTTGATTGTACTCATCCTCTTCACATTAATATAAGACTTCATATATAATATAACCACTTCATAAATTGGAACAGTCCTCATTAATAGTATCCATAACAGCAAAGAGATAGCTTCTAGGTCAGACACACCGCTCCTCCCTCATCTTCCTGTACTTATTTACACCAATCATTGGTTTTGGTATTCATTGTTGACTCTCAGACTTTACTCACGGTGGTACCAACAGTGGGATTTATTTGAGAACTAAGTTGGAGAGTGGAAGAAGCAAAGAATATCACCCAATATAAGTACAGGTTTCATCTAACATTCCCATCCAAGATTAACAGAAAAACACAATTATTCAATTGGTAAAAGTCCCAGTTCAGTTCAGTAGCATAAATCCAAATCATTCAGCAAGTTTTGGCTCAGTGCAGTTATAAGTCAGTTTCTCATTTAATCATCTGGCAAATAAAACCCTTAACTGTGGCTAGCACAAATGCAAGAAGCCTCATATTACACTTTGCCCCAGTCTCTCCACGGCAATGCCACAGTCTCTCTACAACCTTACCACCACCATTGTCTCTGTGGTTTCATTCTGTAGTGTGGAAAGTACATTCTCTCTTATATTAACTCCACAGCTATTTATGATTTGCAAGACGATGTGTCTCATAGTTAAAACATCTGAAGACCAACAGGGGCTAATACAATGGCCAGAAAAGTCAACTTTTAAACTAACCCACACTGTGCATGCCACATAGTGTGGGTAGCTACAGCTATGTTATTTATAAGAGCACTAAAACAGAATTCTAGTCAAAAGCGCAACAGAAAACTGCCAATGAAACCTTCAGCACATCACCAAATTCCGTTTTCTTAACCTCAGTTTTATTCTCTTAAATTTAATATAGGGAACTCTGCTTGTGTAGTCCATGAACAGGGACCTCTCCGGTAACAAATCAACTAGGACTCCTTGTGACAATGATGGGCAGCTTTGTCCCATGGAATTTATAGCCTTGGTAACCCAATGTAAGGTTTGCTATGAGTTAGAACTGACTAGATGGCAATGAGAGAGAGAATGAATATACAAAATGATAATTAGCATAGGCTCCATTAAGTCCTCAATTTCAAGAAGCAAGTAGGATACTTTATAGTATGTTATTGTTATTTGCTGTCAATTTGGAACTGATTCATATCTGATCCTTTGATGGGCAAGCTCTGGTGGCCTAGTGGTAAGAAAATGTGTTGCAATCTCAAAGGATATGGTCCAATTCCACCAGCCACTCAGTGGGAGAAAAATGAACTATCTCCTGCCATGAGATTTAATGACTGAAGATCTGCTGGAGGGCGAGCTATGGGTCAGCTCTGACTCAAAAGCAAACAACAGTAGTTGGTTTTGACAGGCTGTAAATCACACACGATGGAATGGCCATTTTTCTCCCCTGGATCAGCTGGTGGATTCAGACCACATGCCTTTGGTTTGGTAGTGCAGCTCCTTACCAGTGGGCCATCAAAGCTCCTCACTTCAGAGTTCAGGAAGCTAAAACTCAGAGCTACAAAAAGTGGGCTTGAGACTGTTGTCTAACTGCAACTCCTCATTCCTTATCTTCTGGAGCTCTTTTTTTGCCTTATACTCTTTGAATAGATAACCTGCTCCCCTGTAATCTGGCCATCTAGACTGTGTGTGTGTGTGTGTGTGTAAGAGAGAGATCTGGCTATCATGGAGCCAGAACTAGCTGGTGGATTTGGACCTCTTGCCTTTATGTCTATAAGATTGCATTGCTGCTTCTTTAAGAGAGTTAGTACTAAGTTTGTAATAATTAGTAACATTAGCATCTAAAAAGCAAGAATTTATGTATCTTTATATTTTCCTGTTATTCCTCTCATTACTAAAACAAGATATCTGTAAATGGCTGCTGACAGGTTTATTATATCTGTGAAAAGTTGAAACAGTGACTGGTAAATGAAAGTTATAAGGAATATTAAACACTTTAGTCCTTCACTGTTCTCTAAATAGTTTATACATGCCAGGTTTGTATTGTTTTATTTATCTTTAGTACAGAAATCATGCATCCTTTATATCAGCAATCTGATGGCAGACAGATAGATGTTGCATGTGTTTCTACACATCTATTCTTCTTAATACCACGCTGTCAAATTTTAGCTAGCAGCAAAATGAGAATTACACCACTGAGATTAGACCTAAACCCATTAGCTACTCATTTTGGAATATTGAAAGCTGACATTGAAATAAAGTAAAGAAACATTTGTTTTTTTTAAAAAAAATAGGGGGGCTATGTTTACAAATGTAAAAGACTTATGCAACAGATGCAGCTGGCTAAATGCTATAATATGATTGTAATTTCCTCTAGTATGTGCTTGGTATTAAGCCATTATTGGCACCAATATCTGTATCTCAGTTTCCTGACAACCAAAATAGTCTACTAATTACACCACATCTTTGCAGCAGCATGGCTTTTCCAGAAGAGATTTATAAATATTTACTCTTTGAGAGGTTATGAGGGGGGACGATAGAGTTGTCATGGCTGCTTGACTATCGTCCCAAATATCTGAGAGCCGGAAAAAAAGACCAGGAGTGCCTTATTCAGTTTTGATTAATAATATGCTCATGAGTGAGTTCATTATCCTTAATTCAGTTACATAATTTGTTGTGGCACACTACTAATGAAAAATTGTATAATTGGGATGGATAAAGACTTTTTAAAAAAAAATCTCAGATAAAATGTGTCTCCCTTTTCTGGCTACTAACTTGCAACACTTGCCCAACAGTACAAATTATGATAATTATATAGAATAATAGAACTTGGGGACTCAAAAGGAAACCAAAAGCCCATTTAGTCCATTTTCCTGTTTCCAGGCAGTATGATGTTTAAATCATGCTACAACAGAAAAGGCATTATTTAATGATATCCAGAGACATTGTGCAATATATTACTCTGAATAGGCTTTGCATGTCTTTTGCAATCAAGCCCTCTTTCCAAATAGATTTCTCAGTTCTTACTATTGCAAAGGAAATAAAATTCTTTTGCCTTATCTCCAGATATTGACAAGTTGGAAGAAAGAAGAAAAGAAAGGAAGGATGGAGGATTTTAAGAAAGGGAATAGGAAAGGAATAGAATTGAAGTATGAAGAAAGAGAGAAAGAAAACGAGAGAGGGAGAAAGCCAGGAACTTATCCACAATTGGACCCATATCCTGCTTACTTCTGCACCCAAGAAATATGAGAAAAGTTCAGGCAGCCTCTTAATATTTTGGTTGATTATGAATTATCATAGTTATCTAACATCTCATCTGAACATTCTGTTTTTAATGAAGCAAGCCTAAGTCAGCATTAACATTTTTGGAAGGTCCATAACTTACTGCCTTCTGTTGAATTTCTAGTTCATTAGTCCAGTATCATAATGTTTCCTTTTTGCTTACTCTCCTCCATACTTGAGCATAAAAATAAAAAAAAAAAACAGCTGTAGAAACTTGAGAGTTTACATTAACTCTCATTAAATTTTTGTATAGTAAAATTGAGGGCTTCACTGAAGTCTTCCCTATCTACATACAATGATCCCTTCATTTATCATTCATTCTGGCCATTGGAAAATGTTATATATTTCCAACTGAGAACCTGGAGGCTTGTCTCAAACACACAGGAAGTTCATAAGTTTGTGTACTCTTAGAGTATTTTTGTTGTATCATAGAAGCATGATTGGCATGAATAGCTTCCAAATACTATATCATTATGCAAAAATGGCACTACATTAAAATGGAGGATAATCACATCAGATCACAAAGTAGAAGATGATTATTGCATCATTATATAATCACTAAATTACATGATTACATAACTGCTAAACCAGTAAGAATCATCACTTATCCAAGTTTTCATCAACCAGCAGATTCATCCCCCAGCTCAGTGAGGCATACATTGTTAGTGCAAAATAGTTGGATAGTAAATCTCTGATGTTAAGGATTATTGTTCAAGTGGGTTTCCTAGCTATTGACTCACTTATTCATGTGGATGGATGTAAGATGTGAATTGGGCATGTTAGCCTATCCACAAGGGAGTTGACAAGTCTTGCTATTAAATTGATCGAATATGGCAGCAGAATAGAAGAACCTCACCACCAGGAAAGAAGATGCAAGGAAATGCATTGTGTCCTTTTGGGCCAGAGACTCTTGTACCAGTCAGACCAGGGTCTTTGGGGTAGCAGCGATAACAGCCACAACACAGAACCAGAGACCTGACAGGAGACAGAGTGGATTTTGGGACTGCCAGCCAGCCCACAGGGAACTCAAGCTAAGAAATTTTGCCCAAGTCTGTTGGAGGATTGATAGGGAGAGGCATAACTGGGAGGACTGAGAGCTTTGTAACACTGACCTAAAGCTGCAAGATTCAAGACTGAGGCAGCTGTGAGCACATTTTGGAAGCTGTCCTGATTGTATTTTGCTACTAACTTGAATTATAGCTGTTTGACTTCCCCAGTATGGTCCGTCTGGTCTGTTAGCTATTGTATCAGTTTTGGGGCCTACGAAAGCAGTAAAATTGGTGTTGGGATAAATAAAAAGAGGTACAACAGGAGTGCGGGGGACATGACTGACCTCATGGGAATTGGTTTTGTGTTGTTGATAAGACAGTTTCTTTTTTTGAAGTTGCTAAAGGTAAAGGTAACTTGCTTTTTTGACTGTAAATTTTTTAATGATTGTTATTTCCAACTTCATGGCACACAACAATAACAATGAATGCTATTGAGGACTTTGATAATTTTGTTTCTAATCATGCTAAGCATTTCTATATATTGTGTCTCTTGCTTATAGCTACTTTAAAAAAAATATTCCTCAGACAATGCTTAACATCCTTAGAGGGACCCAAAATGTAATTCAAATATCTATCTTATGTTCTACCAGATAAGCAAATATAAGCATTTTTGGCCTTGTTTTGGACCATGGAATCAGGAGAAACACAATCAACAACCATCCTGGTGTACCTAAACATACATTTTATCATGAAAAATTAGACCAAAAGTGAATCATTAAGCCTTTTGCACCATTTTGATAATCTGGAAGAATAGAGACCAAGACTTTAGGGAAGCAAAAGGCAGTGTTTTTCAAAAGAAAAACTCTCTATAGCCTGGCATAGTTTGTTGGGATAAAATTGGAAGTAAAAAATTTAATTAGAAAGAGTTAAATGGTCCTCTTCATAAGGAATAATTATCTTTAGTGAATCACTGTATTGAATTTAGAACCAGATCTAGTGTATAAAAAACAATTTTCATTAGGTGTTTCTGCTTAAGACAATAAATAAATGCAGCTTTAATCAATAATCTACATAATTCTTCATGCAATAGGCTACCGACTGGTTGTTTTCATTTCTTTTCAAGAAGTTATTTGTTATGATTTCTCTCTTGTTAATGAATGATTCTCAAGTTAGTATATCTAATCTATATTCCCTCATTTGAGAGAAAGCTTTGAATAAAGTATATAGAATTCTATAGCAAATTCAGGGAGCTCTGGTGGCCTAGTGGCAAGAAGCTGCACTGCTATACAGAAGGCCTTCGAGGCCACCAGATGCTCTGCGGGAGAAGAACAGATAATCTCCTCCCCACTGGTTAGTTGCCTCTGAAAACCAGCCAGAGGGTCAACGATGGGTTGGTTCTGACACAACAGCATACAACAACAACAACAGAATATCAAATTCACTCTTATATCGTAGCAAAAGATCAGACTGCAGAAGCATCTAGTAACTCTTCCAACATTTATTTATTGAGCACCTACAAGATGGCACAATATTAAGTGAGATCATAATGAGGCAAAGCTTAAAATCTTAGAAAATAAAGAGATATATGCTATAAGCATAAAAAAGTTTGGTATTGCATGTATGTTGTTGTTGTTATGTGCCGTCATGTCGCTTACAACTCATAGCAACCCTATGTACAATAGCCCTAAACTCTTCTCTGTCCTGTGCCGATCGCACTGTCTCTGACACTCCCGTCCCGATTATCCCAGTCACTGAATCAATCCACCTCATAGAGGGCTTTCCCCTCATGCACTGTCTATCCACCCTACCAAGCATGATGTCCCTCTCCAAGGACCGGTCTCTCCTTACAATATGTCCAAAGTATGTTAGACAGAGCCTCAGAATCTTTTCCTCCAGGGAGCCACCTGGTTTAACCCTTTCCAGGATGAATCTGTTTGCTTTCCTAGCAGGCCATGGTACCCTCAATACTCTTCTCCAGCACCACAGCTCAAAGGCATCAATTCTTCTATTCTCCTTAGTCATTGTCCAACTCTCTGATTGCATGTATAGTTTAAAAAATCTTTTTTATTGTTAGGTGTTTTCCAAAAACAGTGGCCTTTGGAGTAAATAATAATTTGTGTTAATCTGCACATGATCCTAATATTTAGAAAAGTATATGGTTGAACAGTATTAAAAGTGATCATAAAATGAAAGAATACAGCAGTATTTTAATATTGATAAAGAAGAAAATTCCTTGAGGAAAAATAAAGACAAGATCTAAAATTCTACTTTTGTGCAATTCAATTTTATAAAGCCATTTGGATAACTATTTTACTTAATGAATAACAATTCCCCATTAAATATTCTCAAACTTGTATTTGCCTCAACATAGATACTACAACAGTATTTACTTCGTTTATGCTTAATCTTTGCAATAACTTAAACAACTCATCTTCCTATTTTTAACATCTAGCCATACTGATATTTAACGAGATGTCCCTCCAAAAATGATCCATTTTTCCTTTCAGAATATTAGTCACTTTCTTCAATTCTTGGGAGACTTCTTTAGTATAATTTAAAGTAGGTGTTTATCAGTATATTCCATGAAAGTAAGCTAGAATCAAGACTATTTCCTGCAGCTGGCCACAATTTCAAATCTTCTCTGTAATCATTTAAACTGGATCAGGCTTACAAACAACTTTCTTCCTGGAAACTTCAACAAGCAGCAATCCTAGTCATCAAATAAATAGCTCTCTTCCTCTCTTTTTCTCAACAGGAAAACCCAGCACCAAACAAGAATCCATGGGACACTTTCAAAAACCCCAGTGAATATCAACATTACACCACAATCAATGTCTTAGACACAGAGGCTAAAGATGCTTTGGAACTGAGGCCAGCAGAATGGGAGAAGTGTCTGAATTTGCCTCTGGATGTGCAGGAGGGTGACTTTCAAACAGAAGTTTAACAAAATCCAAGTGGATTGAGGTGAAGACAAAACAATTTATTGCACTGACACTTAAGACTTGGGAAGCCTGGCATTTCTATCTGGACAGTGTGACTATCTTATGTCAGGACCTTCATGTGCCAAAAGTCAGTGGTATTTTCGTATGGTAACTTCTCACTAGTCAGGCTAGTGGAGAGAGAACCAGGTGTACAGTTCTGACCATCCTGTGTTGTAAGTACCCGTGGAATGGATTTGTAAGGTAATCTTTATAGATAAACCTCAACAACGATTCATGTTGTAACCGCTTCATATGGTTTAGTTTTCAGAAAACTTCACCATGAAGCACAATGTATATATTTATGCAGTTTTTAAAGTTTATAACAGTCTGTTTGGCCATTACTACACTTTTTACTTTATAATATAAAAGCAAAGTTTTTGTCATTAAATGAATGTTTGTTGAGCTACATTCTTCATTGCTTTAAATGCAATAAAGTAATAATCTCACTTTTATATGAATAATATATTTCACATCTTTATTATTGCAGTTTTCTCTAGAAAGCTCTGAGTAGCTTTCCCTGCTGCAGCTGTGTATAAAATATTTAAAATGTTGTATGGTGTAAATAAACTTTTGTCTACATATCAGTTTTTTTAGTGCATTTTATTTTGAATTTGTTGAACAGAAATTTACATATTTATAAAGATTTTTTTAATGCGGATACTGAAAATGTATTCATGGTTTTAATAGCATACCGTTATTACTCCTTTGAGGCTAATGATTTCTCAAATGTAATAATAGGTTTGTATAATGCTTCTGTATTTTCTACTCAGAAACCTTTTGGAACAATGTACCATGTAAATGGAGCTTGTCAGAAGTCTGCTGCTCTTACATAAATATTATGCTGGGATTTTTTTTTTAAGTTTCTTATCTTACAGCAAAAAGAAAACTACCAGAAAACAGTAACTTAACACACCAAGAGATTAATGCAAAGAAAATGTTTATTTTAGATTTTGTGCATGTTTCACAAAAGAGAACACTTGTACTATAGTGTTTCAGAGCATACAAGAAAAGAAACATATTGAGGCTCTTAAAAATCTTAAATATAGATTATCAGGCAAAAGGAGAGGCGAACTGTCAGCATAATAGGTCCTGGTGTCTTCTTTTGTGTTCACTCTACACCAGTGATGTTTCTCACTTCCTTTTCAACTCAAACTCATTGCTGTTAAGTTGGATCTGACTCCTAGCTGACCCACCAGCAGGCTTTCAGAGGCTAGGAATCACGTGGGAGAAGATTGCACTTCCTAGGGCTGCTAAGGATTCAAACTGCCTGCTTTTGGGTTGACTGCTCAACTCCTTAAAAAAATAGGCCACCAGAGTTCCTTTCCTATCTCCTTAGAGCATCTTTAAGGGAAGGGTAGTAGAAAGTTGTCTATTTCTGGGTTTGAAGCATTTTTAAATCTGAAGTGAAGGAAGGTGAGGTGGGAAGGCTATTGGGGTCATCAAATTTCCTACAATATAAAATATTTATTTGGTTTGTTGTTCAACTTCAGTTGCATGGACTTCTGTAGTCTTCTTCAAACTGAGGTGTGCCTGTGGTTCCTGCTTCCCACTGAGTGGCCCAGGAAGCAGAGACAAAGGTGCTTTAACACTCAAGCGAGCCTCTAAGCTAGAGCCTTAAAACCACACAGCTCAGGCTTGATTCTTGACACATGGTTAAAATGCTCTCAGTGTAAACATGTTGATCATATATTTTTAACCACCTTTTAAAAAGAAAAAAGACACCATTGTGCAAAAAAGAGAGTATAAGAAAATTAAAGACTGACTTTCCAATGAAATAAAATCTTCATGCAAAGTACAATGTAATTTTAAAGTTGATTAAATTTATAAAATTACTTTCTGGTAATAGGAATAATATTTGATGAGTTAATTTCTCTCCCACTCTCTTTCTCTATGTATATGTGTATATATATGTGAGTGCTTGTGTGTGTATATATGTATGTATGTGTACATGTATATGTATAAATATAAAATATTGATATATGTATACATATATAAATACAGTTGTCAGTTAGTATCCTCTGAAGATTGGTTCTAGTACCCATGTGGATACTAACATCTACAGATACTCAAGTCTTTTCTATAAAATGGCCCAGTATTTGCATATAAATGATATACATCCTTCCATATACTTTAAATCATCTTTAGATGATTTAAAAATGAAATGCAATGTAAATTCTGTGTAAATAGTTCTTCATACTCCCTATTTGTGTTTGAGGAATGTCTTTAATCATTATTTGCTTCTCTCTAAACTTCTGATTCCATCCGTGGTTGGTTGAATCTCTCGGTATGGATCCTGTGGACATGGAGGTCAGCTGTACAAGTACCCATAATGCTCAGCTCCATCTCCATAACATAGAGCTATGAATGCAGATCATGTCACCTGTTCCAACCTGTAAGACTTTGATGGAAAAAATTGCACAAAGATATGTTTGGAAAAAAATACATTAATTAGTATGTTGGGAAATTCAGTATATTAGACTAGTATTTCTTCTAACACCTTGTAATATTTAATACAATGAAATAAAACCTTACTTTTTTTAAATTTCTTTTTTTTAAGTTCTAGTAATTCAATATTAGATAAATATGTGAGAGCTAACCAGAAGTTATATACTTAAAAATGTCAGGGTAAAATATTTGGTTCATATGCAGATGATGCCACATTGTGGTAATATAGTGGACAGTAGGATTTAGTTCAATTGTTTCAAAGTGACAGAAAGTCTACCTAACATGCTAGGGTGGTGGTGGTGGTTGTTGTTGTTAAGTGCCTTCAAGTCGTATACGACTCATAATGACCCTATGAACAAAAGACCTGAACACTTGTATAACTTTCATCATTTAGCCAAGTTTATAGAGTTTCCGGAGGGAAACTATTTCAGAAGTGGATGCCACTCCTGCTTCCAGGCCTGTTTTAATGATAGTGTAAGTTCTATAAATTGGACATCAGACCTGAGGACTTGGATGCTGAGAATTTATGTCACATACTTTACACGTTTTCAGTAGGAGCCAGTTACTAGAGAAAGACATTATGCTCGGTAAAATAGTAGTTAAGCAAAAAGGGGGAGGACTGTCAATAAAATGCGTTGTAACAGAGACTGCAACAGTGTGCTTAAGCACAAAAGAAATTGTAAGAATGGTTCAAGACTGGACAGGATATGTTGTATGGTACAACAACAGTAACTGAGAACTTGATATAATAGAGATGGAAGAAACCTTGCTGATTAATAAGATTATTATCTTCAAGTGAAAAATCAAATTGATACCTAACTAGGAGAACCTTTGTTGGAAAAGTTATATCCTCCATTTATGTATAATGCTAATACTGATAATAATAATAATAATAATAATAATAATGCATAATGAACTGGTTAAGTCCATAATTAGAAATATAAATGCAACAAGGGAGAGGTCTATGATAGTAAGGAAAACACTCCCCCTAAGAACTATTATCGTGAAGATTAGGTATTTAGGGTTGATCTTCTATTGTTACTTACTGTTGAGTTGGCTCCAGTTCGTGGCTAGCCTATGTGTGTCTTTTATAGAGTGGAATCAACAAGCTACAACCAACCAAGAGTCAGGGAATAAATAGGCTAGGCAAGTGGTGTTATCAGACAGGAAATGACTGTACAATTGACTGATTCTCCTAAGAAGGAGGTATGGTGGTTGCATAGTCTGTAGTGAGTTGTACTGCTTATCCAGAAACCCCACTTGATCTCTCAGGTGGTTTAAATCTATAAGTGGATCCTCAAGAGGAAGATCGGCAATCTTCTGTTCAATAGACAGCCTTGGGGTTTAATGGAGAGTCAGCTATGAATCAGTTCTGACTGGATAAGAGACAGATTCTCCTAAAGGCTGATAAGGGAGATTGTTCTGTATTGTAGTGTTTGGTTTAACTCCCAAAGCTTGTTTAAACTCAAATGCAGTCCAAACTTTAATGACCTGAAAGAAGGAAAGAACATGAATAAACTTTTATTAACGAATTTGTTCCAATTTGTCGATGAAGACAAACAACTCATCAATTATAAGAAAGCAAAAAGAAATTTGAGAGATCTTTGACCTTGTTCCAGGTAAACAAGGGCTTCATCTATGAATCTTCTCTTAGAAATATAGGGAAGGGTCATTCTCTGCAGCAAGTAATTTGGGGACCACAGAAAGTATGGAGATTTCATGACTTGCTCTTTACCTCTGAGCACAGGGCTCAGGTAAATTCATTACTGAAATAAGCAAAACTGTATACACTTGAAATGAGAATTTTTTTAAAAATATTGTCTATATTCAACCCGCTCTGCTTAAGTGAATTTTTTATATTAGACAAATAACTATAGTTCTTTAAGCAGAAATAATTTTGAAGTGAAATACAGTGACTATAATAAGCTAAATGAGGACTCCTAATTGTCTTTAAATTTTAATTTACTGATCATCTCTTGGTTTGGACTCTGCTTGTATCTTTGTCCTTTAAAATATACTAATACTGAGATCTGATTCAGAAATATTTATCTTTTGTTGTTGTTGTTGTTATGTGCCATCGAGTTACTTGTGACTCTTTGATTTGTAAGTCAATTTCTAATTGTCACTAACATCAAACAGTGTCCACAGACTTGGTTCCCAGGAACACTGATAGATGTGTATGTGAGAGCCACATACACAGATCTTACGAACATTCAATGATCTTAATCCAATAGAACCCAGTCACCTCTAAAGAATCTCATAATTCTTAATCATAAATAAAGAAAAATAATTCATTGTGAAAATTATTCTTCTGGTAATAACTGCCTGTGTAAATTATAAACTCCCAAAATCTCTTGACAGGTGACAAAGTACACCTTTCTTCCCACAAAAACCACCACTCTACACATAAAGGGCATGTTGGCAATTAATGTGCGATTTTCAAAAAAAAGAAGAACAAAAATTGTAATTGAGTGTCAGTATTTTAATTCCTACTCTCTTTTTTCAGCTGAAGTTTCTATCAATTTGTCAGGTGAACACATTATCTAGTCTCTCTTTCAAATCTAGAATGCCTCTCTAAAAATCTGTATGACATGTGGACACCTAAATGTGATGTTGTTTAGGATTTATGATATGCTTTATTCTGAAGTTGACTTTTATTTCTACACAAACATTAATTAACTGCTTCAGGAAATATTTACCTAGAATTAGTTGCAGTCTAATTCTGTGTTAGCTCCTAGTGATTCAGCAATCACGATACACTCTGTTTTCCAGACACTTACCATCCTGGGGAGCACAAAAACCAATAAGCAACACTGTCATTTTTTGGAATACTCTAAATTATATACTAGAGGAACACTTAGAAATAGCACTATAAAAAAATACAAGAAAGTACAAAATGGCAAAGAGGCTTAGTTCCTAAAACATGTGTTAGGATGCTGAAAGAACATATCAATCTGTCTTGATAGACATGCAGCCAGAATTCTCTTTCGAAGCAAAGAAAGTGAGACTATTTTGATGAGACACATTATCAGAAGAGGTCAGTCCCTGGAAAAAGACTGTATGCTTGGTAAAGGGGAGGGTCGTGAAAAATTGGAAGATCTTCAACAAGAAGGATTGACACAGTGGCAGCGGTATTGAGTTTAAGCAAAGCAGTCATGGTAAGAATGGAATACCACCAGACAGCATTTCCCTCTATTGTACGTAGAATCATTATGACTCAGAGCTGTTTCAATAGCAACTAACAAGAATAAAGGGTCCAGGCCTTGCCTCAGTGCTGAATAAGATGATGACTTTGAGCTTCCTAGTAACTAATGAATATAAAAAAATCACAATTAGTTATTAGTAGGTCATAGTGTTACTAATGAAAAAAATCATACATTTCCTCCATAGAAGCACAAGCCCAAGAAATGCCCAAGTGCACTTCTGTGTTTTATTACCTGGTTCTCTAAGTATACACTCTTTCACTATCTAGTGGGAACCAATTCATGACTGACTTCCCAGTGTGTTTTCAAATGCTATAAATTGCATAGGAGATTTCCCAACTTTCTCCTGAAGAGCAGTTGGTGGATTTGAATCACCTTTCTTTGGGTTTAGCAGCACATCCTTTGAAATTCCACTTAGTAGTCAAGTTCAGTCATCAAAAATGGGTAGCTCAAATGCAAATCTGCCCCATACCCTGGCTAAATGAGGAAATAAACAAAACAAAAACACACATTCTGCTTAAAATAAATCACTGATGCATCTATGGTTTTAACAATTCTGTGCTCTTCTTAAAGCTTGTGAACAATCCTGTACTTATTTAATCTTATATTCTCATTTTATAAATAAAGAACACTGAGGTATAAAATTTCACATAAGAACCTACATGACAGAGTTCAATCTCACTGTTTTAGCTCACATCTAAAGTTTCAATCGCTATGCTGAAGACAGAATCCTTTTTAAACGGCAAAAAGTTCAAGATAAAGTTTGCTGGTAAATGGAAGAAATTAAGGGCAGAGCTGCATGCTTTCTTGTCTGTTTAATTAAACAGAATTATCGAGGCATCCAAATGACCACTCCCTCTTTTGGGATTTGGTTCAACACAAAAACGCACAGATGACTGAAACACCCCTTAGGAAAGTGAGCTCACGGATAGCTTGTGCTTTCCAAAATGGTATGCGAAGTCACCTTCATTTTGCAAGGACTGAACCAGCCTCTCTTCACAACAAAATCTTCATCAGAATCATCTTCCCTTACTGTTTTTGTTACCAGGTAATGCTGCTACAGAAATATCACAAGTGAGTGACTGTAACAAACAAATTTATCTTTTCACACTTTAGAAGGCTGGAAGTACTCCAGTCAGAGTGCCAGTTCTAAGGGGAAGTTCTGAAGGATTTTGACAAATACTTGTCAATTCTGAAGGGTTTTGAGCCTTTTCTTGGCTAAATAAGAATCACATGCATGCACCTTTTTAAAAGTTTTTTTTTTTTACTTTCAGTGAAAGTGTAAACTGATTATCCATTCAAATATTCATACATGCTATATTTTCTGGCATTAATTACTATGTCCACATTGTAACATGACCCCCTTCTACTTCTTGTGCTCCCTCTTTCCATTCATCCTTCTTTTCTCTGTCTTCCTGCCTTCTGAGTTTTATCCCTACTCTTTTGATCTTGTATGGTTGATTGATCTAAATAGTGGATTCCTTCTTAATGTTATTGATCACCTAATATGATTGGGTATTGTTTGGCAGAAAGGTGCATTACAGTGTGATTTCAATACTGAGATGAAGAAAAGCTAAGGGTTGTAGTTTTGAGAAGGGCTAATAACTACTCTACAGGGTTTTCAAGGCTGTTTCCTTTTGGGGACAGAATCCAGGCCTGCCTTCCACAGCATGTTTGGGTAGGTTTGAACTGCCAACTTTTTGCCTAGAAGTCACTTGTAGACTAGTAGCAAGGAGCTACACTACAATCCTCAAAGTACATGGTTAAAGGCCATGAGCTGCTCAGTGGAGAAGGGGGGGCAGACTCCTCCTGTGCAATTAACTGCCTCTGAAAACCTGCCAAAGCGTCTGCTATGGGTCAGTTCTGACTCCATGGTACACAGAAGCAATCAGTCAAATGTGTATTCATAAACTAATTAATTTTACCTTGGGAGTCAGTATTTGTGGAAATGATTTCCCCAAATATCAGATAATTCACGGTGGTTGAAAACTGAGCTGTGTTCTACTCCTCTTTACATTAATGAATTATTATCACTTCTTTACTTTATTATTATTATTTATTGTTGATATTTTAACAAAAGTTTACAGGAAGCTTGGATTTCCCTTCATTCAGTGTTGCATATTTTCCTCCCTACTCCTCCGTTTGCTTTCCTCTTTAACAAGATTCCTTCATTGTTATCACTTCTTGATGAGCTAGTTACTAGTTATGTTACTCTGATTTCTCTACAGAACACAATGAAATAAGCAATCTCCCATTGTACCTCCCAAAGTACGTAATTTTATTATCATAAAATGATGCCTGCTGTAAGAAATATCTGGTGCTCTAATGCAATCATTATGGCACAACTATCATTTTATAATTTCAAAACCCTACTGACCTTTTTAGTAAATATTTAACGAATAAATAATGTTATGAGAGCTCTGGTGGCTTAGTGATAAGAACCTGTGTTGCAATCCTGAAGGCACATGGTTTGGATTCACGGGAGATGGATTCCACCATCTCCACAGAAGTATGAGCAATCTCCTCGCATTTGATTAACTGCCTCTGAAAACTACGAGGTGGTTCCAACTTGATAGTACATAACAACAACAACAGGACAATTAGTGCCCTGGGTTATACCTGCCAGCTAGTTTCTCTTATAAAGTTCACTGAAGAATTAAATAAAGGTAGATATTGCATGGATACTGAACTTCATGAGAATATTCTTATGAACACAATATGCTTTCATAATCTGATCACTACATCTGAGTGACAGTTATCATTCCAGTATTCTACCACATAAAACTTTGCTTTGGGAAGTTCCCAGGCTACAAAGGAAATACATCCTGAGTGTGTCTTTAAGTTGAAACTGTAAATAAGTTGAACAGGTGCACAATCCTGATACCAGAAGAAATAGATGGTGCCCTGCAATCGCTGCTACTCACTCCTAAAGTGAAAAATTCCTGACAGAATGGGAGAAAAATGTGAGACCAAACTTAAATATAACATGGGAAGGATCAGGTTTTACTTGTTTGCTAGAGACCATAGTTCTTGAGATTATAGCCTTCGTTACTTTTCTTCTTAGGTACCCTAGTTTAACTGTATACACATGGGATTTCCATGAATTAGAACAGACTTGACAGCAGCTACAACAACAGCAAATATGAAGTGTTATCTAGGAAATCACAAGTTTATGAACCTTAACTTGAATTATTATCTAAAAAGTAAGTAAAGGGCACAAATAATGTTGATCTTTCCAACTCTCCCATTTCTACTTAGAATGTCTGTCAGATGCAGAAGAGTTTAAGGAAGATGACTGTGTGTCCAGAGTTTACTATTCCTTCAGTATTGAACTTAGAAGTCCAGAGAAATTAGTTATTCCCTGAAGGAAACAGTTGTTTCTAACTAAAGTATCTAGAAGTAATAGTTCTAATTTTGGAAAGATAGACAAATTATCATTTTAAAAGACAAAACAAAAAAAAATCCAAACAACCAAACACACCAATAACAATAACAATAGTTTTCTTCAACCTTATAAAAGGATAGCATTACTTCATGCCTATAGTTTTCATCAGCATTACCTCAGGCTAGGACTGATGCTAATTCTGAAGATACAAGAGTCAAGCCCATCAAGTACACTTCCAGATTTAGAAGTTTTATAGAAAATCACTTGCCATTTGAATTATGAAAGAAAATTAATTCATATGCCCTTATGTGTGTTTATCCACTAACTCTGGATAAACTTTTAAAAAGAACAGTTAAATACATGCTCAGCGGGTGCCATGGCTGAACTTGAAGTGGGCAGGCTCCAGGGATTTCATACATCTGTTGTTTGATCTTCTTCTTCACAGAACAAAGAGAACCCGAGCATAGAGGCAACCAGCAATATCCTTCTGGCAAGTTTCTGTTCAACCTTCTTAAGGATTCAAGGATTGGAAAAGCAAACAAAGAATGAAGATAATTTATGTTAGGGCCTCCTTCTTCTGTCTCATCCCTTCAGCAGATAGAAATGTTTGCCATGGTTTCCTTTTGCCATTACTGATGTCCCACCAATCACTGAGAGTAAGTAGCCTGCCCCATTCTGACACTCTGTGTGAGACTTCTTTTTGCTTTTATTTTAGAATTGTGGTGTGTCATCAGCTTTAAGGCACCTAGCCAGTTTTGTTTCATTCCCAGTGTTTTTCATGCCCATCTACCAGGCAGATAAGCCATTTCCAATGTCTTAACTTATAAGAGACTTTTGATGAAGCTTTTTATTTGTAAAATAGCACTCTGGCTTACTCCTAAGAGAGTAGAATTGGACTCAATCTTCATAAAGAAGGTCAAGTATAAAGTGTACCACTTACCATGCTTTGAATTGAGACTCTTCAATCACTATGGTCCCCTGTTTTACTGACCTGTGTACTCATTTGTACGGAAGCTTGCTTGTGTGGCTGCATTAAAGAGAGAAAACATGAGTGTGCATATGAAACTGTAGAGGGGTTGGTCGATTCAGATGGAGTAGTGCTTATGACTGGAGAACCAATCTCTCTGTAGGCCAAGCACTTTTCTCCTGCCACAGAAAAGCAGAGAAGAAGCAGCCAAAACAAACCTCTATCTCTGCCAAGTTTGGCAGTGCATTAGAGAGCACTTCACAAAAATCCACTCCATGGCCTCTCAAACAGGGAAAAGGCATTTGTCATTTGCACATTTTCTTTGATTGAGCAACAGATCATTTATCTGATGAAAAATATTGATAAGGCTCTTAAAAACACTTGCATTGGAAGTATGGTTATGACTATTTGTTCTTTACTTTTTTTCCCCAAAAGTACAAAAAAAACGGGGGAGGGGGAATTTTTATCACACAGAATTTTGTGCTTAAAAAAAATAAATAAATAGAAAGTGAATTGTCAGGGCTATTGTGAAGTAGCCAAAAAAATGGCTACTAATCGAGTTGTAAACAGAGTTCTGAGGAACCCAAGCAGAGAACCTCTGCCTGTGTATTTACCCAGCATGTTTTCTGGGGCATCTCAGAGCTGAGACTGCATATCTTTCTGTTGACATCGACATTATGACAACCGTGTGTTTATATAGCAGGATGCTAGCCTTGTCCACGATTTCAAATGCTTCACTTCACCACAGCTGTGCAGAGACCTTGCTGACCCGGTTTTAATGAGTATAATTAACACCCAATCTTACAATCATCGCATGGAAGATTTTTGGAATTTATCAGTTGGTACTCGAAGAGAAAGATCCATGAAAATTACTTCATTGTTTGAACGAATCACTCTGCTTCAATTTTGCTTCCTTGATCTGGACAGACGAGAAAAGCTAGTAGGCATTCTCAGGAACCTATCTAATTGTGTATTATATGACTGCAAAATGTACGTATTCACCTTCCCTCTAGTAAAGCAAGGGTCGCCCCCAAACTACCTGATATATTAAAAGTGAAGGAGGTTGAACAAACTAATTCCAGGTCTTACTCATGTTCCAGTTCTTATTTCACAGATGCAGAATTTTAAAAAGGCTTCCTTTCTCCTAAGTATCAAGTTGTTCTTATATAAAGCTGTATATTTCAAATTTATACATATCCAAAGTGTTTCTATTGATAACAAAAATTCTGTAAACTCTATAGTGACAAAGAAGAGTTTCAGCCCATAAAGTCGATAGCAGAGATCCATTTATCAACTACCTAGTGCTCAGTGGATTCTCCTTCAGAACATGACAGATGAAAACAAATGGGCATTGCTTTTGGATGCTGATGCATGAGGAAGGAGAGAAAGAAAGAAGAAAAAGAAAAGTAGGAAGAAAGAGAGGGAGTGAGAGACTGTGAGAAAGACTTGACAATTAAGTTGAGAAAAATAGTAAAGATGTACGTAGAATACTATTTATGGTTATGAAAACAAATTTGTACTTTTCAGGTTGTTGTTGTTTTTGTTGTTGGGTTCCATGAAATCAAATACAACTCATACCAACCTTATGAACAACAAATCTCAACATTGCCCTATCCTTTGCTATCTTCATCATCTCTGACACTCTTGAGCTCATTGCTGTAGTCACTGTGTCAAGCCATCTCATCGAGGGTCTTCTCTTCTGCTGATCTTCCACCTATCCAAGCATAATGTATCTTTCCAAAGGATGGGCTTTCATAGGAAGATGCCCAGAGTAAGTGAGATGAACCTTTTTCAGCCTTGTTTCCAAGGAGCATTCTCATCATACTTTTTCCAAGATGTATCTGTTGGTTCTTTTGGCAGAGTCCATGGGATATTCAGTACTCTTCTCCAGCACCACAATTCGAAGGCATCAATTCTTCTTTTGTCATCCTTATTCAAGGCCCAGCTCTCAGAGACCAAGCAAGTGATTAAAAAGACTAAGGCCTGAATCTAATACAAATTTATATTTCCCAAGAAGTACTGGTAGTTTAGTGGTAAGGAATTGTGCTGCCAACTCAAGAGTACACAGTTTAAACATACCAGTTGCTCCCCAGAAGAAAGATGAGCCATCTCCTCCCCTGCTATTAACTGCCTCTGAACACCTGCTGCAAGGTCAGCTACGAGTTGTTCCCAACTCTATAATATACAACAGCAACTTTATGTAGCCCAAAGCATGGAGGACTCATGGATTAAAGACTATCTGTTCTATGGTGAAAAAACTGTTCAAAAGAAAGCTCAAGAGATATTCTAACTGTACTGAATGGTAAAATGTGAAAGACATGGAAAGTGAAGAAAAACAGACAGGTAATGGAGAGGCACACAGAGATACCAATAGAGACATTCAGTGATAGCAGGCGCTCTAGATACTGATTTCCAGGCACTTTTCAGTGGGGTGCCGGTTGTTGCCATGAACAATGAATAACATTTCTTTGCTATGACCACTTCTTCCACTTATGAATTCATCAATTGGTGGAAAGAATAATGATTGGAAAGTTCTAATGAATTTTTATAGTCTCCAAAAACCACTATAAAGTCAATAGCAATAAAGAAATAAAACAAAATCAACAACAACTAAAGAGTGTAGAGGAACAATAAGCAATAAGTCCTCTGGTTGTTACTGTTGTTAGATGTCACAGAGGTGAGTATGACTTATAGTGACTCTGAACACCAAACCTGGACTTTGCCCTATCCTGTGTTATACCTATCATCTCTAACACACATTGTGTCAATTAATCTTATTGTGGGTCTTCCTCTCCTTCACTGATCCCCCGTATTTTCAAGCATGATGTCTTTTTCAAGGAATCACCCCTCCTAGCTATATGTCTACATATAAGAGACTCAGCTTCTCCATTTTTGCCTCCAGAAAACACCCCCAGGTGCACTTTCTCCAGGACACATCTGTTCATTCTTTTGGCAGTCAATGGAATATATGGTGCTCTTCTGTAGCACCATAACTGAAAGGCATTAATTCATCTCTATCATTCTTATTCTTTATCTAGCTCTGGGAAAACATATTTATGGTAAGCACTAGCTCTTGGAAGAATTAATGGCTCTATGTTATCTTGTTGCAGAAGAGTACTGAATATCATATGGACTACCAAACGGACAAACAGATATGTCTTAGGAAAGGTGCAGCCAGGATGCTCCTTAGAGTCAAGAATAACGGAAAATTTGTCTCACATACTTGGGGCTTGTTGCTAGGAGAAGCTAGTCCTTAGTAAAAGATATCATTCTTGGAAAGGGAGCATCAGAGAAAGAGGGAAAGATACTCAATGACATGAATTGACATAGTGACTGTAATTGTGGGCTCTAATATGTCATAGATGGTCAGCACGACCCAGAGTAGGGTTCATATCCATTTTTCATCTGGTTGCTATAAGCCGTAGTCAACTCTACAGCACCTGACAACAACAGTCTTTGGGAAACGATGTCATGATTGGAAAGGTGAAACCTCAATGAAAAAGAGGAAGACCCTCAATGAAATAGATTGACACAGAGACTACAACAACAGACTTGAGCATGGGAGAGATTGTGAGGATGGAACAGGATAGGTCAAGCTTTCCAAATGTTCTTAATAGATTTTGCTGAGTTATCTGCATAGCTCAGGTTGTTGATAAGCCTTCCTCCAATACTGATGCCTCATTCCTCCTCATAAAATCTAGCCTCCCAAATGATCTGTTCTGCATATTATTGAAAAGTATGAAGATAGGATCCATCCCTGCTGTACACACTTGCTGATTTGAACCATCCAGTATTTCCTTGCTCTATTCTGACAACTACTTCTTGGTCCAAGTATAGGTTTTGCATAAACACAATTAAGTGTTCTGCGATTCTCATTCTCCTCAATGTCAGCCACAATTTGTTGTGATCCACACAATCAAATGGCTTTGCATAGTCAATGAAACACAGGGATACATTCTTCTGCCACTCTCTGATTTTGATATTCTGACTCCAGTTCTTTGCACATTTCACTATATACTTTGCTTTGTCTTCCTGAGCTGCCCTTTGAAATCTTCTATTTAGCTCCTTAACTTTTTAATTTCTTCCCTTTGCTTTGGTTTCTCAGCAGTGTAGTGCAATATTCAGAGTCTCTCCTGGCATCCTTCTTGGTATTTTCTTCTTCCTCTGTAATGACCTTTTGAATTCTTCATGGATGATATGATCTCTTCCCACAGCTCATATGATCTTTGCTCATTAGTGTTCAAGGCTTCAAACCTTTTCCTAAGATGGTTTTTAAATTCAGGTGGGATAGACTCAAACTTTGGTTCTTATTGATTTAATATAATTTTCTTTAGCTTCAGTTTGAACGTGCATATGAGTAATTGATGGTCTGTTCCACAATCAGCACCTGGCCTAGTGTTCACAGCTGATACTGAGTTTTCCAATGGTTTGGGTTTCCCCCCCCATGGATATAATCAATCTGATTCCTGATAGATCATTAGGTGAAGTCCATGTGCATAGTTGCCATTTATGTTTCTTCGAAAAGGTGTTGTTGTTGTTGTCGTTAAGTGCCATCAAGTTGTCGTAGTGACCCTATAAATGAAAGACCTGAACAATTGTATAACCTTTATCGTTTCTCCAAGTTCATAGAGTTTCCAGAGGCAAGCTATTTTGGAAGTTGATGCCACTCCTGCTTCCAAGCTTGTTTTAATCAGGAAGCTCCACCAAACACTGTCCGCCATGGGTAACCATTATCGCATTTGATGCCTTAGTGTCACAGTGTTTAGCATCACAGCAATCACAAGTCACCTCTGTGCAGCAAATGTACTGACCAGTGCTATATCACTTAGAAGAATATTTGACCAAAAACAATTAAAAGCAGTCCTGAGGGCTGGAGATTAAAATCACCCACCTTTGCTTGGTAGCATAACTTTCTATCCACCAGGCCGATAGAGCTCTTTCTATGTCGGTGTTGTTGTTAACAATGAATAAATCATTTATTGTACAGAATTCTATCATTCTATCACTTGCCTCATTTGACATTTGCTACAGAAGGTTAAGGACTGCATCCTTCAATATAGAGGGAACCTCAACATTAAGAAAGCAAATATTCTCACCAGTGGGCCAACTGGCAGCATCATGATAGATGGAGAAGAGATTGAGATTGTTAACAGCTTCAGCTTGCTTGGTTCACAATCAGCTCTTTTGGTACCAGTAGCCATGAAATCAAAAGACTAATTGCCTTGGGAGAGTCTTGTGTCGGGGACTTCTCTAGAGTACTGAAGAGCAACAATGTCAGTCTAGAGACTAAGGTGTTCCTGATCAAGGCTATGGTCTTCACAATTACTTGCTATGCATCAGAGAATGTTGGACAGTGAATAAGGATGATTGAAGAATAATCAATGCCTTTGGTGCTGGAGAGAATATTGAACACAGCATAGATTGACAAAAGAACAACCAGGTCAATCCTGGAGAGGGTAAGACCAATTGCTCTTTGGAGGTAAGCATCTTGAAGCTCAGGCTGACATACTTTGGACATGTGGCCAGGAAAGACCAGTCCTTGGAGAAGGGCATCATGCTTGGGAAGATGGAAGGAGAGCACAGAAGAGGAAGACCCCAGATGAGATGGATTGACCATGTAACTGGTGTAATGGGGTAGGTGTGTCAGAGACAATGAGATTACCTTACGGTAGGACAGGATTCAGAGCTATTGTACATAGGGTAACTATGAGTCCAAACAACTTGATAGCACATAACAACAACAACAATGTGAATTATAGCCGACTTGTTAGCACCGAACAGTAACAGAAATACTGCAAAACTAACTCTGCTTTTCAATTTGCTGGAAGTCTACTTTTTATATTTTACCAAAGTGCTGATCAAAACTAAGAACAAAATTTTTACCCTCAGGAGTTCATTCAGCATCAACTTTTGACTCATTATAAAAACAAGCACTCTAACTATTCCCAGTGGCCCAAAGGAACAATTGTTCTGATTAATTATGCAGAAGAGATGAAAAGAATCTGTTGGAAGGGAAAATATGTAGCAGAGGAGAAAAGGGAGAACAAGAATACAGAGACAGAAGGAGGCTTCTTTCATGAACATAATTCTCTTTTAGTTGTACGGGAACAGAAACACCTAACTAGGATTAATCACAACGTTACTACCTGGAGAAGATGATGTTAAGTCTGTGATCTCTTGAGGTTTCTTTAAACTTAAATTCTATGACTACATGAAAAAGTTTTGACATGTAATATGTATAAATACTGTTTAAAAGTCATATTTAAACACAAATAAGAAACTATTTTATAATATTTTTGGCCAATCAAGCCACCCTTCACCAAAGTATTTTTGAAAGCATGTTGCTATAATTTCTTTTCAATAGCATGTGAAAAATACAGCATTGGGTGCTTACACAAATATCTAGGAGGGGCAGCGGAAGGACTTCGATGGTCTAGTGGTAAGAACCTGCACTGCAATCCCAAAGGCACACGGCCATCCTTCTCTCACAAAAAGGATGGGCAATCTCCTCTCGTGTGATTTACTGCCTCTGAAAGACCACTGGAGGGTCAGCTACAAGTTGGTTCCAACTCAATGGCACACACCAAAAACAACAACAAAGAATAGCATATGCACTTTATATATTATTGCCAATATATAAGGTGTTCTTATTGTTGTTATTGTTGTATACCATTGAAGCAGAACTGATCCATAGCTGACCCTCCAGTGGGTTTTCAGAGGCAGTTAATCACACGAGAGGAGACTGCCCATCCTTCTCCCAAGGAGCAGCAGGTGGCCTTGAACCTCATCCAGTTAGGTTTGCAGTGCAGCTGCAGTGCAGCTTCTTGCCACTAGGTCACCAGACCTCCCCAGCGCTCATATTGTTGTTGTTGTTGTTGTTGTTGTTATGTGCCATCGAGTCCCTTGCAACTCATAGCAACCCTATGTACAACAGTCCTAAACCCTGCTCTATCCTGTGCCAATCACACTGCCTCCGACACTCCCATCCCAATTACCCCAGTCACTGAATCAATCCACCTCATAGAGGGTCTTCCCCTCTTGTGCCGTCCCTCCAACCTCCCAAGCATGATGTCCCTCTCCAAGGAGGAAGCATATGGTTTTAGAAATTTCTCATGCACCACAGTTCAAAGGCATCAATTCTTCTAGCCTCCCTAGTCATTGTCCAGTTTTCTGATGCATAGCAAGTGATTGCAAAGACCATGGCCAGTATCAGGTGCACCTTGGTCCCCAGAGTGACACTATTGCTCTTCTTTCTACTTTGATGAGATCCTTAACAGCAGACTTTCCCATTGCAATACATCTTTTAATTTCCTGGCTGCTGTTGTCAAGAGTGTTGACTGATGATATTAGGAAAATGTATGTCGATAAAGAGAGTCTTTGATTCTGTAGTTTATGGCAGTAGTTTCTTGAACATAAACCTTCTCTGTGAAAAGTTATACCATCACCAGACCTGGTTTACAAAATAACTTGTATTTCTGCCCTCAGGAAAGGAGTTCATGTGACGTTCCTCACTTCCTATTTGGTAAGAGTTTTCAACTCTGATCCATCAAGTTTTAAAGTCAATTTTTGGTTTTGATGAAAATAAAAACAATGCCTCTAAACTCTGATGAAAGAAAGGAAAAGAAAACTAACATTTTATAGCCACACAGTGCATCAATCCATTTTAAGAAGCAGCCTTGCTGTTTTAATTACATAATTTCCTTATATTTTCCAATTAATCCTTTGTCAGTGAATGGATCTTCTAACTCATGTGGATCCCCTGTGTGTTAGATTAGAACTGTTTCTTAGAGTTTACAATGATTAATTGTTTAGAAGCTCATCACCAGGCAGGACTCTCTTCAGACATTTGTGGGTAGACTTAAAGCTCAGTCAGCCGTCTAGAATGTTACCTGATAGAAAGGTCATATGAAACCGCCTTCTGCGATGAATCAAAAGGGATACTAAAAGACATAAAAAGATTGGCCTGGTCCAGTTTAAATGCCTACTAGCAAGAATAACTTAGTCACTTTTCTAAGAATAAAGAAATAATTTTCTTTCCTCACTAAGGTTACTACCTGTAGCAATTAAGATGTAAATGATTTAAAAATAGATTATAAGCTGTTGCAGTTACTGGCTGCATCCACTTGATTCCTCCTCATGGCAAATCTAGTTGTATGAAGTAGTACTTGGGTCTTCAAGACTGTAATCTTTCTGAAGCAGATCATTAGGTCTGTTTTCTGAGGTGCCTCTGGGTGAATTTGAACTACCAATCTTTCAGCTAGTAACAAATGAGCCCTTGGCCATTGGCATCACCCAAAGCCTCCATAGATGTAAGCGAGTAAAGCAGATGATCAGAATAGCTTCGAATGTCAATAAGGAAGAATTTTTTAAAAAATAATTTTAATGAAAGTTTACAGAAATTTAGGGTTTCCAATCATTCATTGTTACACTTTTCTCCCTGCCCCTCCCCCCAATTCACTCTTCTCCTTGCGAAGTAAAAGAAAAACTCTTTCATTGTTATGCAGTCCCTGCCCCCAAGTCCACTCCACTATGAACCCTTTATTCTGGACTCCTGTCATGACAATAATACCCAATCATATATCCCTTTTAAACAGTTCTATCCCTCATCTGTTTCAATGCAGTATGCACAATTCCTCCCCTCCTTCTCTGTCTTCCCTCAACCTCGATGTCAGTCCCATTTTACAACAGTGGCCCTATGCAATATTTGTCCTTTTATGACTGAGATATTTCACTCAGCGTAATGTCCTCCAGGGTCACCCGTTTTGCATAGTATTTCATGAGTTCCTTGTTTTTCAAGGCTGCATAGCATTCCATTGTGTGAATATACCACAGCTTCTCTATCCATTCCTTTGTTGATGGTCACTTGGGTTGTTTTCAGCTCTTTGCTATTGCTAACAAAGCTGCAATAAACATGGGTGTGCATAATAAGGAATAATTTTAAGAGAAAGTCACAGTTATCTCTATTTCTGGTTGGTAGATAAAGTACGCAAACCCTTGTCAACCTTATACATCAAAAGCCTTTTCTCATCCTGATTCAAAGCTACAATTAGTCTCTCAAATTATTTTTTTCCCAATGTAAGACGAGGGAGTTCTAGTAGCCTAGTATGTAGGAAGTTGTGTTATTAACTCAAAAGCATAAACCCTTGGACTATTTGAATCCACCAGATTTTTCAGGGAAGAAAGATGAGTGCTCTCTTCCCTTGTGATGTATAGCCTCCTAAAACCTGTTAGAGGGTCACCTATGAGTGTTAATGCGACTCCACAGCAATGAGTGGGTGAGTGAGTGAGTGAGTGAGTGAGTGAGTGGATATAAAGTGATGATGTTCAGTGTAAATGATTAAACTGTTGCTGTTTTTATGTTTACCTAAAAGCAGCTCCTGGTGAAATGAGCTCTCCTTAACCTGGATTTCACTTCTGCAGGCCTGTGAGTCTCAGCAGAGACATAGCAGCACATGAAGCCTTGCCTGACCTCAGCCTTACCCTGTCTGCTGTACCAACTTTGGTAACACAGTAGAAAAGCTTTAGTGTTGTGATTAACCCCAGGTCTCACATAATGAAGTATTTGCAAACTATGCAGCCATCGCTGTGTTCTGTTGAATTCAGAGTTTGATCTATTACTTCCAAAAGAAGCTCAATGATCTTTTATTCCTTGGAAAAGGAACATTGCACCAAATGAAAAATGTGCTAATGTTTATTTGAAAATACACTTGAAAGCTTATGGGACCTTGACTTTCAATGTAATACAGAGCATCTCTTTCAGTTACTCATTGTCGCACCGTGTCTACTGGTGACCTTTAAAAATGTTACCTAACTACTTAATAATAAAAATTATTAAAATAGCTTCAACATTTTCCCTCTGAATAAAAAACATCCCTCTTCACCTACAGTCTAGATCTTTATATAGCACTTGAGAAGATTTTCAGAAAACAAAAATTTCTTTTACCCGAGGTTATACCTTAAGTTTACATAGAAGAAAATTATGCTGTTAAATTTTCAAATTATTAAAATTGTTATAACAGAGTTTGAGTTTAGAAACTCTGCCCATAACATCCCTGTGAAAGACAGTGAGTAAATTGGAAAAGATAACCATTGTCACAAAGCAATTTATTTTTCTAAAGGAACTGAAGAAGATGTGCTTATCACAAACTTAATCTTCATTTGGCAAGTTGTTTTTTATCAGAAAGTTGGATGATGGTTCAAATATTACATTATCCTGAGTTTAGGATCAACTTCAATTTTATCCTTTCCAATTTCTGAAAGGAAAGAACCATTTTCATTAAGAACTCAAGATGGTAGCTGTACTAATTATTCCAGAACAAAAACTTTCCGTATCATATGCTCCACTTCCCATTATCATCACTCAAGTGTTTGGAAAGAAATTAAAGTAGAAAAAAATACTGACAAGAAAATTGATTGAGCTATCATGTTTTACAGATGCAAAGGCATTTAAGAAGACAATTAGAGGATAATTAAAGATTAAACACGTTTATGACAAATTTCAGGTTCTCGCAGTTCTGGAGCCAACACATGCCTCTGTTCTGAGGTGTTTGATCCTCCTGAAGTAAAGCCTGGAGTTATGGTTGCTGAAGTGCTGGGGACTTATGTATGTCAGGATTTTAATCAACGCTGTTTTCAACACCAAAAGTCTCTTTAAAAAAAAAGGGCTCTATTCTCTTTCACCTAAAGCAACAACAAAATATCAAAAGTTATCCTCAAATGTTAAGCCTCCTTAGGCATAATAAACCATGACCCTATTATGTTATTGTTATGTATTGCCAAATCACCTGTGACTCATAGTGACCCTATTTATGTGCCACAACTCTAGGGCCCTGACAGCAGATTTTCCCAGTACAATTCACCTTTTGATTTCTTCGCTGATGG
Organism: Elephantulus edwardii; assembly: GCF_000299155.1. Taxonomy (NCBI): domain Eukaryota; kingdom Metazoa; phylum Chordata; class Mammalia; order Macroscelidea; family Macroscelididae; genus Elephantulus; species Elephantulus edwardii. The sequence continues at coordinate 2,078,859 of NW_006400008.1, forward strand.
TGCCAAGAGTGTTGTTTGTGGAGCCAAGCAAGCTGAAATTGTTAACACTCTCAATCTCTTATCCATTCTATCATGGTGGTGCCAATTGGACCAGTGGCAAGAATCTTTGCTTCCTTGATGTTGAGCTTCGATCCATATTGCAGACTATAGTCTTTGACCTTCTGTAGCAAGTGCTTCTGGCCCTCTTCAGTTTCAGCAAGCAAGATTGTGTCATCTGTGTAATGCAGATTGTTGATAAGTCTTCTTCCAAGCCTGATGCCACATTCCACCTCATAAAGTCCAGCCTCTTAAATTATGTTTTGTATATAGATTGAAAAGAAGAAGTATCCCTGACACTTTCGCTTTTTTCTGATTTTGAACCATGTTACCTTGCTCTATTGTGAGGACTGTTTTGTGTTCGGACGACAGGTTTCACATGGTTCTGGGATTCCCATTCTCTTTAAGGTTAGTCATAATTTGTTATGATTCACACAGTCAAATGCCTTTGTATAGTCAATGAAACACAGAGACATTCCTCTGCTACTCTCTGCTTTATTCCAAGATCAATCCGACAATGGCAATGTCTCTAGTGCCGTGACTTCTAAATCCAGCTTGTATTTCTGATAGTTCTCTGTCAATGTATTGTTCCAGTCATTTTTATATAATCTTCAGCAGCATTTTGCTTGTGTGTGATATTAGTGATGTTGTTGTTATGTGCCATCGAGTCTCCTGTGACTCATAATGACCCTATGTACAATAGCTCTAAACCCTGCTCTGTCCTGTGCCAATCTCACTGTCTTCAACACACCTACTTCGATTACCCTTGTAGCTGAATCAGTCCATCTCATTGAGAGTCTTCCTCTCCTGCGCTTTCCCTCCACCCTTCCAAGCATGACGTCCCTCTCCAAGAACTGGTCCCTCATTGCAGCATGTCCAAAATATGTCAGATGAAGCTTCAGAATCCTTGCCTCCAAGGAGCAGCCTGACTTCACCTTCTCCAGGACAAACTTGTTCGTTCTCTTAGAAGTCCATGGCATATTCAGTACTCTTCTCCAAGACCACAGCTCAAAGGCATCAATTTTCCTTCTTTCATCCCTAGTCATTGTCCAGCTCTCTGATGCATAGCAAGTGTTTGCAAAGACCATGGCCGGTATCAGACACACCTTAGTTTCCAGACTGACGTCATTGCTCTTCAGTACTTTAGAGGGGTCTCTAACCACAGACTTTCCCATTGCAATACGTCTTTTAATTTTTTTGGCTGCTGGTGCCAAGAATGTTGATTATGGCGCTAAGCAAACTAAAATTGTGAACAATCTCAGTCTCTTCACCATCCATCATGATGCTGCCAATCGACCCAGTGGGAGAATCTTTGTTTTCTTGATATTGAACCTCAATCCATCTGCAGCAAGTGCGTCAGGTCCTCCTAAGTTTAAGTAAGCAGGGTTGTGTCATCTGCATAACGCAGATTGTTGAAGAGTCTGCCTCCAATCTTGAAGCCCCGTTTCTCCTCATAAAGCCAGCCTCCTGGATAATCTATTATGCATAAAGATTGAGAAGATATGGAGATATGACACATACTTAATGTACACCCTTCCCAATTTTAAACCATACAGTGTTTCCTTGCTCTGTCCTGACGACTGCCTCCTGGTCCAAGTGATGTTGTTGTTGTTGTTATGTGCCGTTGGGTCGCTTGCGACTCATAGCGACCCTATGTACAACAGCCCTAAACTCTGCTCTCCTGTGCCAATCGCACTGTCTCCGATACACCCATCCTGATTACCCCAGTCAGTGTATCAATCCACCCCATAGAGGCTCTTCCCCTCCTGCGCTGTCGGTCCACCCTACCAAGCATGATGTCCCTCTCCAAGGACCGGTCCCTCCTTGCAACATGTCCAAAGTATGTTCGACAACGCCTCAGAATCCTTGCCTCCAAGGAGCAGCCTGGTTTAACCCTCTCCAGGATGAATCTGTTCGTTTTCCTAGCAGTCCATTGTATCCTCAATACTCTTCTCCAGCACCACAGCTCAAAGGCATCAATTCTCCTTCTATCCTCCTTGGTCATTGTCCAACTCTCTGACGCATAACAAGTGATTGCAAACACCATAGCCTGTATCAGACGCACCTTAGTCTCCAGAGAGACACCATTGCTCTTCAGAACTTTGGAAAGGTCCCTAACAGCAGACTTTCCCATGGCAATGCACCTTTTAATTTCCTGGCTGCTGGTGCCAAGACTGTTGACTGTGGAGCCAAGCAAACTAAAGCTGTGAACAATCTCAATCTGTTCACTGTCCATCCTGATGCTGCCAATTGGTCCAGTGGTGAGAATCTTTTCCTTACATTGAGCCTCAATCCATATTGAAGGCTGCACTCCTTTCAATCTGTATGCAGAACAGATTATCCTAGAGGCTGGGCTCTATGAGGAGAAATGTGGGGTCAGGTTTGGTGGAGGATCTATCATCAGTCTGTGTTATGCAGATGACACAACTCTGCTTGCTGAAACTGAAGAGGACCTGAAGAGCTTGCTGCAGAGGATCAAGGAGTAGTCCAAGTGATATTATTTGAGAATTTCCACGCTCTGTCAGGTCACTTTCTTTTTGGAATGGGAATAAATATCGATCTCTTCCAATCAGTTAGCCAGGTAGTTTTCCTTCAGATTTCTTGGCACAACCTAATGAGCACATTCATGGCAGCATCTGTTTGTTGAAATATGACACTTGATATTCCATCAATTTCTGGAACCTTTTTTGCCAAGTCCTTCAGAACAACCTGAACTTCCTCCTTCATCACATTTGCCTCTTGATTCTATGCTGTTTTATGAGATTCTTCTGTGTTAATCAATTCTTTTTGGTAGAGTGATTTTGTATATTCCTTCCATCTTTTTTAATACTTCATGGATTGCTCACTATTCTGCCATAGCATCCTTTAGTATTGCAACTCACAGATTGAATTTGTTTTTTAGTTCTTTCGGCTTAAAAAATGCTGAGAGAGTTTGGCCATTTTAATTTTCCGAATTCAGCTCCTTGCACATTTCTTTATGATACTTTGCTTTGTCTTCCCAAGATGTCCTTTGACATTTTCTATTCAGCTCCTTAATTTCTTAGTTTCTTCCCTGTGCTTTGGCTTCTCAGTGCTCTAGTGCAATATTCAGAGTGCCTTCTGACATACATCTTGATCTTTTCTTCATCTTTGTAAAGGCCTTTTACATTCTTTGTGAATGATATTCTTAATATCCACCTACAGCTCACCTGGTCTTTCTTCATTAGTGTTCATGATCTCAAACCTGTTCCAGAGTTGGGTTTTTGTATTCAGGTGAAATAGACTCAAGAAAAAATTTTGATTCCTGTGGCTATGATTTGACTTTCTTTAGTTGTAATTTGAATTTGTATAGTACTAGTTGATGGTCTGTTCCACATAAGCACCTAGTCTGGTTTTCACTGCTGATATCGAACTGCTCCAGTGATTCCTTCCATCAATGTAATCAATCTAAAGCTTGTGCATACCTTCAGGTGAAATCCATTTGTGTAGTCTGTGTTGATGTTTCTTCTAAGAGATATTTGCAATGAATAAATAATTGTGCAGAATTCTGTCATTCTATCCCCAGCCTTATTTTTGTCACCACGTTCATGTTTTCCGACTACTGATCCTTCTTCTTGGTTCCCCACTTTTGCATTCCAGTCACTCATTATTAATTCATTTTGGCTGCATATTCAGTGGAAACAGATTTATTTATTTATTTATTTATTTTATGCCTCAAAGTAGCCCAGTTGACACAGTGGGTAAGTATTCAATTGCTAACGATGAAAGAAAAACTTAGTGATCTGTTTCCATAACGGTTACAGCCTAACCTCCAACTAGGGGAGAATAAAATAGATTAATGGTAACTTCTAAGAATTAAATCTCCCTACTTACAAAAAACCTTCTCCAATTGGATAAGAAAGAAACCTACAGACTGGGAAATATTATTTGTTTGTCAATAACATATTCGACAAAGAACTTATGTAAAATTTATAAAATAACATCTCAACCAGAAAAAGGTTAACAACTCAATCACAAAATTGACACAGGGTATGAATAGATATTTCACCAAATAAGATATTCAGATGGCAAATAAATATAAGTATTCAAAATCTCTAGCTATCCAGAGAGATGTAAATCAAAACAACTACGAGATATCATCTCACCCCAGCAACAATTGGAGAGTTCAACAAGGCAGTAAACAACTAATGCTGGTGAGGTTCTGGAGAGATTGGAACTCTTATTCACTGCTGGTGAGAATGTAAAATGGTGGAAGGTGATCTGGTGCTTTCTCAAAAAGTTGAGTATAGAAATACTATTTGATCCAGCAATTCCATTACTGGGAGCATATCATAAAGATAGTTGAGCCAAACTCAAACAGATGTCTATACACCCATGTTTATTGTTTTATTATTCACAACAGCAAAGAGGTGGAGGCAACCCAAGTACCCATCAATAAATGAGTGAACAGAAAAACTATGTTATATTCACATTATGGAATACTACACAGTATTGAAAAACAATGAAATAGTAAAATGTTACACAACATGAATGAAACATCTCAGTCACAAAAGGAAAAATACTGCATAACATAGCTGTTACAAAGTAGGACAGACATAGGAGTTTGGGGGAAGGAATGGGAAAAAAATGAATAGATACTGAACACTGCATTAGAACAAACGAGGGGAATAATTACCTGAAAGGAATATGTGATTATGCATTATATGTATGAAAACAATCTGGAACAAGATTCCAGCAGGGTAGGCTGGTGGTGGAGAGGGAAACGAAAAGGTGCAATAATAAATAAAAAAATTAATAAAAAGTAAAGATTATATCTTAGAAAATTCTATGAGTTCTCATCTGTCCCATGGTTCACTATGAGTTAGAATCAATTTTGTGATACTCATTGCCACTACATATTACAGAAGTCACTGTGTCAACATGTCCCTTTGAGGATTTTCCTCTCCTTCTCTGACCATCAATCTTTCCAAGCATTACGTCCCTTGACAAGGAATATCCTCACCTAACTATATGTCCAAAGTATAAAAGACAAATTTTTGTCATCTTTGTCTCCAAAGAGCACTCCGGATGCACTTTTCCCAAGACCTATCTGTTTATTCTTTTGACAGTCCATGAGATATTCAGTGCTCTTCTGTAGGACCACAACTCAAAGGCACCAATTCTTCTTCTGTTATCCTTATTCATTGTTCAGCTTTCTGATTCATAGCAGGTGATTGAAAAGATCACAGCCTGAATCAGGCACACCTCAGTCTTCAAACTGGCATCATTGCTCTTCAGCATTTTGAAGACATTCCTGACAGTAAGTAGACTTGTCCAATTCAAAACGTTTTCTCAACTGCTTGTACCAAAGTTATTGGTTGTTGATCCAAGGAAGACGAAATCATAGACAGCTTCATCCTTTCTCCAGCTATCATAATGTTGACTGTTGATCCTGTGGTAAGAACCTTTGTCTTCTTGATGTTGACATGTAATCCACAATGAAGGCTGTAGTTCTTCAGTGATCTTCTGTGGTAAGCATTTCATATCCATCTCATTTCAGGAAGCAAAGTTATGTTATCTGAGTAACACAAGTTGTTGTTGAGTCTCCCTCCAAACCTGATGCCACATTCTTCTTCACAGAGTCTGACTTCGCAAGTTATTTGTTCAGCATACAGAATCAATAAGTATGGAGAAGGGATAAAACCTTGACACTAACCTACCCTGATTTTAAATCACACAATGTTCTCTTGCTTCTTTTGGAGGACAGCATTTTCTTAATATAGATTATTATGACAAATAAGTGTTCTGGGGTTCCCATTCTTCTTAGTGCTAGCTATAATTTGTTATGACCCACACAGTAAAATGCCTTTGCATAGGGATGTTCAAAGAGAAATCTAGCCTTTTTAGAACTGTAAGAAGTGCAATCTATGCCAGGATCTAATCCAACATTTCTTTCCAAGTTCTCTCTGGCTCAAAACTATTTTTAAAATTAGAGTGGAATCTGAGAATATTTTGCTTATTAATATAATAGATTTGAAATTTACACAATTCAACTTTAATAAGAATAATTTTAAGGATAATTATTAAGTTTTTTAAAAAATAAGATAACATCTTTAACAAAATCAGAGTTTTCATGGATTGAATTGTTTGCCCTTAAAATATATTTATGTGATGGTTTAATGTGAATGCTATGTAATGATCTCTTATGATTTACCTTTGGAGCTCTGTTGGCCTAGTGGTGAGAAACTGGCCTGTAAACCTAAAGATAAGTGGTTCAAATTCACCAGCTGCTCCTCGTGAAAAGGATGGGCAATCTCCTCTGTGTGATTTACTGCCTTTGAAAACTCACTGGAGGGTGCTTTCAGTCGATTGACCTGAGGACACCTAACAGAACAATATCTTAAAAGTTATTTGCAATTTAGAATATGAAACCATCCATACAATAAACATTTCACACTGTTACATTAAAAACCATTGGAGGTTTTTTTGCATGATTTTATAATATTATCATTTTAATTGTATTGATCACTGGGTTATTCTGTTTCTGTTATGCACAGCTTACAAATTTTAAAATATTTATTTATTTAATAGGGGAAATAATATTCATTATTATCACCACAAATCTCATCATGCAAGTTTTCAAGAATTGTACTTGCCAAGCTAACAGTGATTTATAAAAATATTCTAAAAACTTTTAATTTCATTTGAAGCTTCAGATCTTATCATTGGCAACAAATTGGGTCATGTGATTTCCTTTAATGTGGCAGGCCCATTTCAGTCATGGAAATATCTCCCAAATACAGTATTTTTTTCTTGTCTTTTTTTTTCTTTTTAAGGCAGAGATGTTGCTCCATGCAATAATAGCTCACTCCATTTGTTAGTCTTTAACAGAGTTTTGGGTTGTATTGTTGTATTTGGTCTTCCCCCTCCTTGAGACGAGTGTGGTACTGCAATTGTTGTAATGTGTCATCAAGTCTTAAATGACCGATGAATAATCCTCCAACAGATTTTCAGAGGCAGTAAACCTCAGGAGAAGAGAGTGCTTATCTTTCTCCAGCAGAGCAGCTGGTAGATTCAAACACAGTGGCTTCACATTGGCAGTGCAGCTCCTTACCATTAGGCTACCAGAACTCCCTATAGTACTACAGTAGGCAACAGAAATCATAAATATATATTCATGTCACATAATACTATTAATGCAATGAAGAGTGTTTAATGCTTCACTAAAGTTGGAAACAATGAGGAAGGAATGATAGTCGGAATGTACAGACTTGGTGACAGAAATAAGATGAGAGTGAGAGACTGAATTTGTATATTCAATGATTTATTCATAGCAAATACTTTTTAAAAAGAAACACAAATGGTGACTTTACACATAGGCCTCCCCCTGACAGTCTGTGCAGGAATCAAATTGACTACATCTATTGAAAGAATCACTGGAGAAACTCAATGTCAGGGGTCAGAACCAGACTATGTGCTGACTATGAAACAGACCATCAATTACTCATGTGCCAGTTCAAATTAAAGCTTAAGAAGCTTAAAACAAATCCACAAGAAGCAAAATACAACCTTGAGTCTATTCCATCTGAATTTAAAAAAATCATCTTAAGAACAGGCTTGAGACATTGATCACATTGAGACAATGATTGACGATCAGAGGATCTGGGTAATGAAATCAAGCATGCCATCTATGAAGAGAGCAAAAGGTCATTACAAAGATGAAGGAGAAAGAAAAAGCCAAACTGAATGTCAGAAGAAGCTATGATACTAGCATTAGAGCATTGAGAAGCCAAATACAAAGGGAAGCGATGCTGAAGTAAAAGAGCTGAACAGAGGAGTTCAAAAGGCTGCTCAAGAAGACAAAGCAAAGTATTATTTTTTAAAAAATGTGCGAAGAGATGGGTTCTGAGAATAAAGGGAAGAACTTTCTCAGCATTTCTCACGCTTGAAGAATTGAAAAATAAATTCAAGCTTCAAGTTGCAATACTGAAAGATGCCATGGACAAAACGAATGATCCAAGAAGCATTAAAATAAGATTAAAACAAGATGGAGGGAATGCAGAGCCACTGTACCGAAAAGAACTGGTCGACACTGAAAAAACACAGGAAGCATCAAATGAACAAGAGCAAATGGTAAAAATGAAGAAGTTCAAGTTGTGCTGAAGACACTGGAAAAAAAAATAAGGCTTCAGGAATAGATGGTATACTGACTTGCATTTTACACTAACAGATGCAACCCTGGACATGCTCACTGATAGTCTGTGCGAGGATATTTGAGGACAACTGACTGGCTGACTGATTGGAAGAGATCCATATTTGTTCCCATTCCTATGAAAAGTGAGCCAACAGAACATGGAAATTATGATACAATATCATGAATATCACATGTAAGCAAAATAATGCTGAGAATAATTTAAAAATTACTGAAACAGTACATTTATAGGGAACAACCAGAAGTTCAAGCTGGATTTACAAGAGGACGTGGCTCGAGGGATATCATTGTTGATGCCAAGTGGATATTGGCTAAAAGTGGAGGATATCCGAAGAATGTCTATCTGTATTTTATTGACTATGCAAAGGCACTTGGTTGTGTGCTTCACAACAAATTATGGCTAACATTAAGAAGAATGGGAATTTCAGAACTCTTATTTGTGCTCATATGAAATCTATGCCTAGACCAAGAAGCTGTCATTAGAATGGAACAAGGGAATATTGTATGGATTAAAATCAGAAATGGTGCACATCCAAGATGTATCTTTTCTCCATACCTATGTAATCTGTCTACTGACCAAATAATTGTGAAGCCAAACTCTATGAAGAAAATGTGGCATCAGGATTGGAGGCAGACAGCTCAGCAACCCATGCTATACAGATGACATAACCTTACTTGTTGAAAGTGAAGGGAACCTGAAGCACTTGTTGGAGAACATTAAAGATTACAGTCTTTAACATATATAAATTGTACGTTAACATCAAAAAAACCAAAGGTCTTTACCATTGAGCCAGTAGGCAATGTCATGATAGATGGAGAAAGGATTGAAACTGTTATCATTTCACCCTGCTTGGATCCACAATCAACATCCTTGGTACAAGCAGTCAAGAGATAAGGAGACATATTGTTTTAGGCAAGACTTCTGTCTAAGATCGTTTTGGAGAACTTTCCAAAACACTGAGAAGTAATTATGTCAGTTTGAAGACCAACATGCTCCTAATTCAGGCTATTGACTTTTCAATCATTTGCTGTGCATCTGAGAGATGGACAAAGATGACAGAAAAATTAATGAATGCCTTTTAGTTGAGAAGAGTAGTAGCCAGCGTGCTCATTGAAGGCAAGGATGCTAAAGCTACATCTCTCGAACTTTGGACATGTTGCTAGAAAAAGCTATTCTTTGGAAAAGGATATCATACTTAGAAGTATGGAAGGTCAGCAAAAGAGAAAGAAGACCCTCAATGAGATGGATTAACATGGTGACTTCAACAACGGGCTCAAGTGTACCCGAGATGGTGAGGATGGCACAGGATAGGACAAGATTCATATTCTGTTGTTCATAGGTATGAACATGAATGGTAGTCAACTCCACATCACCTAGCAATAACAATTCAGCTCTTATATGAAATTGGCTTTTTGATGCATTTTGTTCTAAGTTTTGTTTTTCTACTGAGCATGCTTAGTGGTGAAGAACAATATAATGACTGCTAGGAGTTTGCTTTTAGTGCTTTCTTTGATTAAAAGCACCACTGTTGCTTTTATTTCATGAGTACAAATATCCAACCTCTTGGTTAACAGCTGACGATGCTAACTCTCTGAATGCTTATGGTGAACTGTTGAGAAGTTAAAGATTAGAGTTCACCCAGAGGGACTACAGAATAAAGGCTTGGCCATCTACTTCTGAAGAACCAATCACTGAAAACCATTTGTAGTGCATTTCAACTCAGACATACATAGGTTATCTATGAGTCAAAATGAAATGGACCACGTGCCAACCACTTCCCCTCAGGGGAAACCATGAGCAAACCAAACATGCCGTTGTTTTTGTTGTTGAAATGTACCACTGAGTCAGAACCCACCCTAAGCTGAACTTCCACTGGGTTTTCAGAGGCAGTAAATTGCACAGGAAGTGATTGCTTGTTTTTCTCCAGCTGGTGGATTCAAATATCATGCCTTTGGGATGACAGTGTAGCTCCTTACTGACAGGTCACCAGGGCTACCCAAACTAAGCATAGCTGCCCTGATAGGACAAGTCAGTGATAACAGAACCCACACTCTCACCTTCCCCAGGCCCAGATAATGAATTTCTAGCAGATCTGGCCCAGCCAGCTCCTCGCTACCCCCTAATACAAAGACAAATGGACGAGGAGGAAATCTGAAACAACCAATATCAGAACCATACCTGTTTTAATAGAAGGAGACAGATATTAAAAATGAAAAAGCCTGAAGGTGAGGAAAGAAAGGATCAATATGAAGGGAGAGGGGGAAAAGTGGAGACTGATGACGAAAATAAGTGTAAATATCTGGTGTCAGGTGCTCTGTTGTTGATAGATGGGAAGGAGAGAGAAGGAGACACAAAAGGTCTCCTAGCAAAAGGGCACAGAAAGGGCACCAAAACCACTTTCACAATTCCATGTATATCAGCTCTGCTTACTGTCAACAGCCCGCAAACAAATAGATGCTAAAACAGACTGCTATGGCCACAGGTACACTCAAAGCCCACCTTGAACACTTCCTAATGGCTTTAGCAGGTTTAACAGATTTGCTTCAAATGGAGATGCAAATTATTACTCAATGTGATGAGCTAGCAGATAGATGTATTTCTTACAATAAACTGTACAGACAGTTAAGCATACAAACATCATGGTACAGGACACCCTTTTATAGGCCCAACTGAGGCCCTCAGTGGTGCAGCAGCATGGGGTCTTGGATAAGAGTATTTGGCACAATTGTTTAGTTGGATATTTGATGCTGGTGCTTGGCACAAAATCTGAGTATCATTATGCCCAAAGGTCCATAGGTACAAGGTGGTTTACTCCTGCCCACAGAGATCTGCTGCAGCAAAAATGATCGGGAGACATATTACACTGGGCAAGTCTGCTATCAGGAATCTCTCCAAGGTAATAAAGAGCCATGATGTCACTCTGAAGATTAAAGTGCACTTAATTCAGGCCATGGTTTTTTAAGTCACTTGCTATGCATCTGGGAGCTGAACAATTAATAAGAATGATAGAAGAAGAATTGACACCTTTGAGTTGTGGTGGTGGGGAAGATTATTGACTATCCCATGAACTGCCAAAAGACTAAGCAGTTAAGATAGATATTACTTTGCAGGATAATTTGGCAACTAGATTTCAGGGAAGGTGAGAAAATAATGATGAAACTTTCATCCCTTGAAATGGCCATAAGCCCCAGGGAAGAGATGAATGGTGCTTAGAAATGGTGAGGAACCTATAAAAATGAACTCACAGCAGTCACTAAGGAATAATAGGACCCTCGAGATACACTAGGGATAAGCTGGGCAAACATCCCGGGAATTACAGAAACTTTAAATCAGGAAGCTCACATCCACCTCCAGCAGAAACCCAGAGCAAGTGATTAAATGAATGGCATTTGAGTTTTTGAGTAAAAGAAGGAGGTAGAACCAGCATCTTCAGGCACCAATGTATTCCTCCTTACTCTCATCTGCTCATTTTTCTTTTTTGAGTTGCTGTTTGCCAGGATTCTATCAGTAAGATGTTCTTACCTCACTCTAGTCTCCCCTCTGGGATATCTCATATACATCTGTAGCTTTAATATGACTCAAAGTAGCTGATGAAAGAGCAAAGTTTCAGAAGTTCAAAAGATAGTGACGAGTTTCAATACAATCACACAGGAAGCATTGGAATGTGTAAGTCTCGATAGATAATTTCTAACTTGGACACAACTGGGAAGTTAATATGCCTGTGCAAAAAGGAAGGGGCAATCTTCTCAAATCTCATCCAACTATTTCTTAGCTCTTCTATCTTTTCATCTCTCCCTTGAAACTAAAAATAGGACACACATGGGCAAAACAGGGACAGATTTCTGTGGTGTAAGAAAGTGCAGGTCAATCACATAAGGAAAAGAAGCAACTCTTGGGTTAAATAACAATGGTGAGCAGGAATTTAGTGAGAAGCATTTGGAAAGAAAAAGAATATCTACCACAATAGAGACTCTCTGTGGTACCATGGTTAACATATTCGGCTGCTAGTGGGAAAGCTGGCAGTTCAAGCCCACAAAGACTTTGCTGGTGATCTCCTTCTGAAAAACCCATTATTAGGAACTCTATAAACAAATGAATGGATAGAAAAAACTATGACATAATCACACAATGAAATACAATGCAGCACTGAAAACTGAGAGACTCATAAAATATCATACAACATGGATGACCCTTGAGGACATTATGCTGAGTGAAATATATCAGCCACAAAAGGACAAGTACTGCATAACATCTCTGTTAAAAACCAGGACTGACATGAAGGTTCAGGAGAAACTAACAGAAGAGGCAATAAATAATGAATACAACATTCAATAGATGAAGGAAAGAACTATTTAAAAAGAATATATGATTAGGCATTAGACATATGGCAACAGCTCAAAAGAAGAGGTACATTGCAAAAAGAACTGGGGGAGGAAGTTTTTGTGCAACAGCAGAAAAGTGAACTGATGGAGAGAGGGAGGAAGTGGAGGCAAAATGTGCAGCAATGAATGAATAAAAATCTAACTTTACTGTAAACTTTGGTTAAAATTACAATTACAATTAAAACATTATTTAAAAAAAGGAAACGATGGAGCACAGTTTGACTGTGACATATGTGAGATTGTATTGAATCAGAATAAACTCATGACAATTCCTCTATTTTGTTTGTTCAGTAGAAAATATTTGAAAAGAAAAATGATCTCTAACAAATGGCTATTCTGAAAGAAAATGTTGAGCAACTACAGAGATATTTAAGGACAGAACTTACTGGCATGAGACAAAAATAGCACAGAGCACGCAAAGAAGAGGACCAACAGAACCAGGAGGCAAGACAATCATTATTCATACATCTGAATAAAGATTTTTATCCAGTTCCATAAGCAAATATAAACTTGGATATGCTTGACCGCTTGGATATAATGACCACTGCTCATTATAAAAATTGCCAATTACTGCATTGAACTTAACTGGGCTTGGTTTCTGTTTCTTAGTTATGTGGATGAGCTCAGTTATTTTCTACTTATTTTCCTATGCTTTTTCTTTTTTTAAAAAATCCTTACAGGACTGACACGGGGGTTGGGGAAGACTAAGAATAGAGGGGATAAATAATGTAAACTGCATTGAAACAGATGAGGGAAAGAACTGTTTAAAAGGAATCTATGATTAGGTATTATGTGAATGACAACAATCCAGAATAAGAGCTGCATAGCAAAGTGGACTGGGGGTGGGGGAGGAAATTGTCCAAAAATGAAAAAAAATTTTTTTCAAAGAGAAAAGTAAAATGGGGGGGGGGTTTGAGAGAGTGGTTGGGAGCAAACTGTGCAACAATGACTGAATGGAAATCCAAGTTCTCTATAAATTTTTGTTGAAATCTCAATTAAAATGAAAAAAAAATCCATAGGAAAAAGCCACTGTAAGTATTGTTTTGCAGGAAAAGACATCAGGATAAGGCCGACCCCTCTGGATAAATGCAGTTAAGATTCTAACAACAAAAGTGAGCAAGCCAGGTAGAAATATGGACTTTAAGAACTACAAAATCAATGATGTTCTCCTTTCCCATCTGAGCTCAAGACTGCATTTCTTTCTGCCTGTTCCACATTGCTGTCACAAAATTTCAAGAGAGCTTATCTTTTCCAGTACCTTCACCTACCGTTGTCAGTGCCATTGTCGGGTTTTTTTCCATTCTAATCAAGATAGACTCACAAAGTTACTGAGGCTTTCTGCTCACCTTCTACCTCCATCAGCCTCCAAACTTTAGTGATACCACATCCAAAATCCTTTTGAAATCAGTCAGTTCAGTATCTTTTTCCCCCTCTGCCTTTGCCCTGTCCCTTCTTGTCTACAGTTATCTTTCTAAAACACAATCTAATTGTATCTCAGCTATGCTTTTCCACACTATCCAAAACTGCACTCTGCCTAATAGATGAAGACCAATTCTTTAAAAAAGTTTCCAAAGTGCAAAAGAATTGAGTCCTACTTTTCTATCCTTATTCTCCAGTCTGTGGTTAAACTGATCATGCTTTTACTCTCTTTTCCTTTCTACTATATTCAGTTGCTTTATATGCATCTGAAAGGTAGACAATAAATAAGCAAAGCCAAAGAATTGATCCCTCAAACTTGTGGTGTTAAAGAAGAGTACTGGATATCCCACAGATTGCCAACCAAAGAAATAAATCTGTCTTGGAGGAAGTGCAAATCAAGGTGCTCCTTTGAGGTAAAGATGGTGAAACTTCGTCTTATATACTTTGGGCATCTTGTCAGAAGGGGCCAGTCCTTGGAAAAGAATATCATTCTAGAAAAGGTGGAAGATCAGAGAAAGCGTAGAAGACCTGCAACAAGGTGGTTGACATGGTAATTTTAACAATGGGCTCGAGCATATTCGAGATCGTAAGGACGGGGCTGGCAGGACTGTGCAAGGCTCACGTCAGTTGTTCGCGGGGTTGCTAGGCATTGTAGTCAACTTGACGACACCTAAAAACAACATCCTCATTTTCCTTCCCTTTCATGTACTGAGAGAAACACAAACTTTCTGTACACCAATCAATAAAGTTCAAACTAAATATAAACAATATCTATTTACCCATTAAATACAAACAAGGAGAATTTATTCCCAGAGTTTTGGGATTTGGGCTTTTTTTCTCTCCTTCTGGGTCAGGAATTTCTCTATTACAGCCTTTGTGTCTACCACAAACAGCAGCAATAATCCAACTGATTCTCAAGCTCAGGCCAAACATCACCATTTGAGAGATGTCTTCCCTGTAAAGTTCTTGCAGTTGTGATTGTGTAATGCTTTGATCTCATTGCACTACTAGTTTGATTCTATTTTTTTCTTCTTTCTTTTTTAAAAAATATATTGCTTGCATGCAAAATTTGTACGTATTGTGTTTCATTTGAGAACATTATGTTGCACACACATTCCTTCGTTTACATCATATGTGCTTGAGATGATCATTCATCTGTATATTGTGTTTTCTAAAATTAGTCACTATTGATCTATTTATTCCTCCTATTACCTCATCTTTTCAGACTCCATTGGATTTATCCTAATTCCTTCATGTCACCCTCTCCGCCCACCAAACCCTGTTACCCTAGTGATTTCCTCCCCATCTCCCCAACTCTCTCTCTCTCTCCACTATGCCCGTCTATCCCTCTCCCTTTACCATTTTGGACCTTTATACACATCTTACTAATCATCCTTCTGTTTTTACAATAATGGTCTTATAGAGTATCCATCCTTATGAGACTGAGTTAGTTCACTAACTCGTTAGACTTGCACGTTTTATAGTATTTTTCAAAATCATTGCTCCTGAGTACACATAATATCCCACTGTATGAGTGTACTACAATTTTTCAAATTCATTTGTTGTTGGAAATTTTGGCTGTTATTATTTTCTTGTCACTATGAATAAGGCTGCTATGAACATAGGTGTACAAATCTCCATTTGTGTCTCATTCCTATTTTCCCTGGAGTATAGTCCAAGCAGTGGAATAACTGGATCATATGAGAATTCTTCATTTATATTTTTTAAAACAAAATTCTCTTTCCCCCCCTTTTTTTCTTGTTGTGTACCATCGAATTGGATCTGACTGGCACAGGAGGAGATTGCCCCTCTTTTCCCAGGGGAGCATCAAGTGGATTCCAACCATGCATCTTTGGGATTGCAGCACTTAGCTCAGCTTTTTGCAATCCCACCTGCATGAGCATTCCAATCTCTGTACATTTTCTTCCACATTTACTGCTTGCTATCTTGTTAAACTTTGTTACTGACACTGGGGTGAGATGGCATCTCAATATAGTTTTGATTTGTGGCTCTATTTGTTGAGTACCTGTAGTACAGCAGAACTATTAAGACTAAAGGAATTCTGAATTGGAAAGAACATGTGAGTTCTGCACTGGGCCATTCCAAGAATATTACTGAAAAGAAAGTACCATGACTAGCTTGAAGGCAGGAGCAGTGGACAGAAAATGGAAAAAAAGTTTCTGAAAGTTTGGTTGTTTGGCTTATGTTTCATGGTATTTAATAATATGTCAGTGGCAAAAAAAAGAAGAACAAAAAAAAAAGAAAAATGTATCACTGGCTTTGATAAAGATAGACACTACATTCAACAGCTCAGAAGATAACATAGAACAATGGAAACAAATATAACAAAATACAAAACAAGAATTATATACAGCTGCTTTGAAGGAAATAACAAAAAATAAGGCCCCAGGAATAGATGGTATACCAATTGACATATTTCAGCTAACAGATGCTGCCCTGGATGTGTTCATCAAGTTGTGCCAAGAAATCTGGAAAACAACCACTTGAACAACTGACTGGAAGAGATCTATATTTGTTCCCATTCTAAAGAAGGGTGACCCAACAGAGTGCGGAAACTACAGAACAATATCTGATTTCACACGCAAACAAGATTCTACTGAAGATTATACAAAAACGACTGGAGCAGCACATCAGCAGAGAACTGCCGGAAGTCTAGGCTGGGTTTAGAAGGGGTAGTGGTACTAGGGATATTGTAGCTGATGTTAGATGGATCTTGGCTGAAAGCAGGGAATACCAGAAGAATGTCTATCTGTGTTTCATTGATTATGCAAAGGCGTTTGCCAGTGTGGATCATAACAAACTGTGGCTTACTCTGAGAAGAATGGGAATCCCAGAACATCTAATCGTGCTAATGCAAAACCTATACTTGGACCAAGAGGCAGCCGTCAGAACAGAGCAGGGTAACACCACATGGTTCAAAATTGGAAGGATGTACGCCAGGGATGTGTCCTTATCTCCATACCTTTTCAACCTGTATGCAGAGCAGATCTGAGAGGCTGGGCTCTATGAGGAGAAGTGTGGTGTCAGGATTA